>NC_037088.1:65164274-65467305 GCF_002994745.2 Rosa chinensis | reverse complement strand
CTCATTTATCCAATCTAACAGTGTTTGACAGTATTGCCCTCATTCTCTCTCTCTCTCTCTCTCTCTCTCTCTCTCTCTCTCTCTCTCTCTCTCTCTCTCTCTCTCTCTCTCTCTCTCTCTCTCTCTCTCTCTCTCTCTCTCTCTCTCCAGCCGGACGGCCAGATGCTGATCGACAAGACCGTCGGCAGTGGCGACGACGCCTTTAACACCTTCTTCTCCGAGACCGGCGCTGACAAGCGCATCCCACGCGCCATCTTCGTTAACCTCGAGCCCACCGCCAATCACCGATCACCAATCTGGTGCCAATCACGTAGGCAATAATATGATTATTGGGAGGTAATAATATGATTAGTGGGGGGTAATAATATGGTTACTACTTACTAGGTATTATTAGGGCCAATAAATTCAGACGCCGGAGTCTGGATTTCGGCGACCGGTCGGCCACTAGTCACCGAAGTCCGGCAAGGTCTCCGATGACTTCTCTGACTAAGTGACAAAGAAGGAGAGAGCAAAATTGTCCCAAAAATAAATATATAAAAAATTAATTGGGTATTACAGAAATAATCTTTTATACTGTTTGGGTAAGTGGGCAATCTTTTTAGAGTGTTTGGGTAAGTGGGCAATTTTTAAGCTAAAATTGGGTAAATGATCATTTCCCCTTTTATATATACACCTCCCAATTACTTAATGCACACCCCCTATATTTTTTGTCATCAAAGTTCCTTCTCTGCCCTCCTCATCAATAAATACATAATAACTACAAACGAAGAAGAATCTACAAACAAAATAAAATTTAAATGCTTGTTATAAACTAAAAACTTACATTTGTAGGAATCAGAGAATATAGAGAGATAGTAAGGAGGAAATGTAGATGTGTGTATCTTATTCATTCTTATAAACTCCTTTATATAGGAGTTAAGTTTACATCCTAAGGACATGAAATATGAGAATTTATGTGGATAGCCATATATTTATTATATTTACAACAATGCTTTATATATCAAAATATTAATAAAATACTTTCTTATAGGTTAAATTTTCTCCTTGTCTTCATGATACAATCGCTCTCTCTGCAAGATCATACGTGAACGTCATTGACAAATGAAATAATTGTAGTCCACATGAAGAACTAACAAGCAACCAAATTGGTTGAAACATATTAAAAGAGGTTATAAAACCATCAGATATATCTTGCATACATGAATACATCACTTTGTTTGCCAAACAACCACCATGGCTCAACCATGTGGTGTGGTGTGTTGGTCGAATGGCCTAGTCTGGAACCCCCAGGTCTAGCGTTCGAATCCCAGCTCCATCCCGTGGCCAGCAGATTTGAAGGACCCTTTGGGTTATTGCATATGCGATGCAGTGTATTAGTATGGCTTTGCCTAGCTTTCGCCGCAATGTCGGTGCAGGTGTCCTAGCGCTGGGATACCACTGCATGAGTGTGTGAGTTACTAACAGCTAATTACCCGATAAAAAAAAAACAAAACAACCACCGTGGCTCATTCTTACCGATTTTAATATTGACCATGATTATATGGATCATGAAGATATTGACATATATATAGAATTTTTTTAAATCTTAGAGACATCAACTTGAAGAACAACAAAGGTAAGAAAGTTAACCAACCTCATTGATGTGAGAAAGAAGAAATGTATTCAGTAATTACCTTATTGATATGTGGATGAACTAGTTAGCAATTAATTACACAATAAATTAAAAAAATTATAGTATTTGAATGTATTAAATAAAAATTTAAGATACAATGAAATTTTTTTTTTCTGAAGTTTTTTCTCACTTATTATTTCATGAGGAGAAGCATAGATGAAATTTTGATGAAAAAATTAGACAAAAAAACTATAAGGGGTGTACATTAAGTAATTGAGATGGTGTATTTAAAATTTCTCGATAAAAAAATGCTTTTGAAATAATAAAAAAAATGAAATGTGCTCTATATGAAAGCATTTAAAAGCAGTTTTGAAAAAATGCCTCCTCGTACGAAAGTGATCTTAACCCAACCATTTATAGTTTTGGAAGCATACTTCAAGTAGTCCGAAAACAATTTTTTTTTTTTTTTGGTCCGGAGGCCCAAAACGATGTTCAGAAATAATATTTCTGATAAGATAATGACACTAGAGAGTTAAGCTAGGTATTTCTATCTAAAAGGACTATTCGATAGTAAAAGTATATAAGTTTTTTTTTTTTTTTTTTTTTTTTTGAAATGGTAAAAAAAGGGCACAAAATGAAAGAAAGAAAAGGGGCACAAAATGTTCTAATGGTTTGGTTAGTGTTGAGCAAATAGTTTGTTCTGGTAATTAATATGAAATCAGAGTTGGCCATCACCAAGTATTGAGGTGCCTAAAAACTAATCAAAGACCCACACAAAAATAGACTTCTAGATATTGAAACACTATGGTCGCCTCAAACTTTTAATGTTTCATTACGCAGTAGATTTCCAAAAACCACCATCTCAGTTTTCAGAAATTTTATTTATCACTCATGTCAATTACAGTTTAACCTCAAGACCTGGTTGGATATACTCAAAATCTCAAATATACTCGACTGAAGACCCCTATCCTTGGTCCTACCCAAGAAACCATCCGGAAGCAAAAAATCCAAATCCTGGTCAGGCACACTTTGATTATGAGAAGGTGGGTTACGGACCACCCACAAGAACCTTCGGCCACTCCTCTCTAACCCCACAGCTATTTCTCCCAACTGCTCCTTTGTAAACAATCCTAAGCTTCCAAAACAGAGGAACACCACACTTCCACTTGGCTGCGAGTCCAGCCATGTCAAACACTCAGGCACATCATCACTAGGAGAGAGGGAGAGAGATGGTTGGGAGATGATGGAGGGAGTAGTGGCAGAGACGGAGGCAATATATGCATGGGGCGGTGTCATCGGATCGTGGTGATTAGTATGTGGATACTTCGTCCCTCGTGGTTTTGGTTCTTGGGAAAGTGGAGGATTTGAGGGAGATGAGAGGCTTTAATCTAGTGCTTTAGTTTGAGAATGTGGGATGTTGTGATACTACAGGAAAGGGAAGTGTAATTTATATATAGCCATATATGGTTTTTGGTTTTGATATAATTTTGGGGTGGCGGCCCTAAGTATTATTGTGCTAGCTAGCTAGTTGTTTATACATTTCCAGCTGAGTTGCCTTAACGTGTTTTTAAGATGTTTTAGCGGTTAGGGCAACTCCAACTATAGGCTCTATTTGGGGTGCTATTCTCATTTTAGCATCCCCTTGTTGCACTATTCATATATGACTTAATTCTCATCTCCAACAATGAGGTGCTATATGGGTGCTATTTTCACTGTTCTTGATTAAATATAATATGAGTGTAATGTTGATGAATATTATATTAAAAGTATGTTAATATAGTTAAATAAGGTAAACAATTGTGAAGGAGATGGAGGATATTTGGTGTGAGGAAATAGAAAAGAATGGGTTGATATTTATATAATTTCTCATAATTTACTGTTCCAATAGGTATATTTTTTTTCCCTCAATTTTCTGGTAATTTTTAAAAAAATTTTGGAACAAAATAGAAATAATAACTCTTGATTTAATAAGAGCCATTGATCACTTTTTTTCCTCAAATTTGAGCCGTCATATTAAATAAGGTCAATTTGAGTAAAAGTAAATAATAACCCATTTACTGGGCCCCATAAACAGAATCCGAGTCTTGGTCTTCGAAAAGTCTCAATTATGAGACTTGGGCTAAAGATTAGCCCAAGTCCTATAATTTTAGGACCAACTCCCCCTAAAAAGCATTGTTGGAAATGAAAAGTCTTATAATTCAACAAAATATAGTTTTTAACCCTATGGTTGGAGTTGCCCTTAGGATTGGGAATAAGCTTTAGACTTTGTATTACTTAAATGGAAGCTTCTTTGTTTTCAAACTGAGCACTGAATAAGTAAAGCTGTGAAGAATCGGATGAGTTGATTCAAGAAATGAGCTGATTTGGGGGAGACAGATTAGGGTCCAAAATAGCAATTTCTTTCCTTCCAAGGTTGTTAATTAAGTAATTTGGTTCATAGCAAGTTTGATGATTTATTTTGGAATTGTTTTGTACAGTTTAAAGAGGTTTTACTCTCATATGATATAATTTCTGACTCCGTCTCTAAATAAATACTTAGAAGTTAGAGAGTTGTGAGGGAGTTAATTATTACTTAATTAATATCATGAAAACATAGTATCCACCTAACCTTATTCCTATTTCCCTAAATGCTAACTAAGTCAAATGCCAAAGTGTGTTAATGTACCATTAATTTATTATATAAGTGATGAACTAGTTGTGGCTTGAATGGGGGAATCTACAGAAATTGTATTCATGAATCATGTGTTCAAAATTTCATGTCACATGTAATGTTTCACGTAGAAGGCATGATGTGTAGTGGGGCAAACAAAATACTAGAATGACATTGAGAAGCACAAGTTTGAAATATTCGCAAGTTTGAAGGGAAGACAAGCTCATTCCGTAATCTCCACATATCCAAGCAATGATAAAGATTCTCGAATTTGCATTGATTTTTCTTCCCATCCTAATAGGATTCTTAGGAGGACTTGGGGTGGCTCATGAAATTTACGACAACCACATATACTAACGACTAGATTAAAAAATGTCTTCCTCGTTTTGGTCATAAACTCGTCTTCAGAAGGAGAAGAGAAATGGCTGAGATCGGCTCTTTGTTTCTTCAGATCCAGGACGTGTATATGCATGTTTGATTAATTTTTACAAGAGAGTTTAAAAGTGTTTGTTACTGATTTGTTAGTACTTACTTTCAATGTTTTTGAACAAAAAATGAATGGATCTTAGATGAAAAGCTTCTAGAAACCTTTATTGCTTCGATCGCGATTTTCTTTTTCAGTTGAATTGACACTGGTCCAAATATCCGAGTATCCTCGCTCAAATAAAGAGCAGAAAGTCAGAAACAAAAATAGAAAGTTGTGTGTGTGGGTCACTTTATCTTGGGGAGATTAGATTAGGGCAAGGGAACACCGTTTTGGTTGAATTGAAACATGCATGACAGGTACGTTCTACGTCACCATACTTCGGGTATACTGGCACAAACTGATTTCTATTATGTTACACGAGTTACTCGACGAGTAATAATTAATTAGTCCCGAATATAATACAGGTGGTGATCGATTTAGGACAATTTTTTTATGGTACACTCTTTGTATCATTGAAGTTCAAGATTATATAGTATTCTTCATGAATTCTTGACAAAATCTTTAACTATGTCGTGTCTCGTACTTTGTATTAGTCATCATGTCATTGTAGTTGGTCTTGTTAGCACTGAGCACAATGAGTATGCCTACTGCTAGTAACGGTGATGTGCCTAGTGCTTGTGATGTGCCTAATACTAATGGCAGTAAGGTGCCTAGTATGGTGCCTAACAGGCCTAGTGTACTTGGTAATGGTGTGCCTAGCGAGGCTAATGAGTCCAATATCAACGTGTGGCCTACAGTGGCGGATGCAGGATATGAAAGTTGTCTAGGCTAATTAGAAGTTCGTTTTTTTTTTTTTTTTTTTTTAAGGTTTGAAACCCGGTGGAAGACTCATCCTCAAATCTATATTATTTTCAATCAAATCATACAATGGAGGGGACATAAAATCAAACTCCGTAAATTATAACTACAAGCATACATTTATTGTAAAACAACAATAAACTAACTAAATTGTATCCTCTAGACCCACTAACTTCAAACTTAGCAATTACAAAATCATTATTAATGCTATTTGCCAGCAAGTTAGCCGTTGACTTCTATGGCTCCATCGAAATGCACAAATCAAAATTTAGAATAGATTCATGAGATTTTCCGAAATCAAAACTTAGAGTAGATTCATGGGATTTTTCCAAATCAGCACGCCAAGTCAGGATCTTCTAAAATACTAACCGATTCGTCTCCCTGCAACTTATACTAACTACCCTGAAACATAGGAGTAGTTTTGAAATCTAAAACGCGCAGGGACAGGGGAGAGGGCTACTGTGGCAATCAGCAATTGGTGGATAAAATTATGATGTTAGTTATGTAAGTAGAGAGAGGGCTTAGCTCAATTACAAACACATTTCTCTAAGCCCACCTGAAATCAAACCCCAACTTGGGAACACACACACAACACAACATCTTACAATTGATAATATATATATATATATATATATATATCATTGTCGCCCCACTTCCCATTGATATTAATATATATATATATATATATATATATATATATATATCCATCACTCCATCTTACAATTTTCTAAGACAAACTGCTACTCGCCCACCCCTACTCCTTTTTGCCTTTGCTATAGCTCTTTCTTCCTCGTCCTCTTCTATCTTAGAAATTGCTTCTCCCCCACTTTCTTCTTTTAGCTAGGTTTTTCTCCTCCTCCACTACTACTACCACTATTATATAATATACTCTAGCAATTTCATAAGCTTTGACAAAAGCTAGATTGGTACTGAGCTAATATATACAGCAGGAATAGATATTCCGATCGATCATGTCTAGCAGAAGATCAAGGCAGTCATTGGGGAGTCCATCAATCAAAGATGACCAGATCATTGAGCTCGTCTCCAACTGGTGTCGCACTGCCGTCAAGGAGACAAGGACTCGAGGACTCGAGGGCTCGAGTTAGTCGAGTAGCTGCATATAATTTTTCTTCTTGGGGGCTAGTATGGATTGAAGGGAAATATACAGATACTTGAGAGTTTTTGGACCAAAATTCTGTTTAGGCTGCAGCCGAGACAACCTACCATGTGGTTCTGCCCCTGGTGGTCTAATAAGGACAACCCAACGTTTAATAGCTCAGCAAGCCCATGCTTATTGCATGACTCAACCTCAAGCTGTTTAGTTTGACTCAATTGCATGGACGATTAATCCTGACCGCATCATGAAGGACACGTGGCAAGATCTGCATATGTTTGCTTAGCTGTAATAATTTTCTGTTATCTTCTAGTATAAATAGCTATTTCTCTTTGCTTGTATTAGTTACGTCCATTTTCTGTAAAAATTACCAAGCTTCAATATCAGTTGCTCTTCTTCGTTTTCTGGTTAGGGTTTCTATTTTTCGCCATTAATGCTTACTCTTTGAGTTTTCTACTATGACCATGTCATTGTAGTTGGTCTTTCTGGTGAAGCCACTCCAAATGAGACACATTTAAGAATAGTCAATCGGAGATGAGAACAGAGGATCGATGCAGAATTTTAATCCCAAAATGCTTATACTATGTATCAGTCATTATGAAATTGTAGTCAGCCTCTCAGTGAGACCACTCCAAATGGGACACATTTGAGGAGAGTCAATCGGAGATGAGATCGAGAACAGACAATTATGATCTTAAATTTTTTTTTTTTTTTTTGGGGATGAGAATATGAATATGTTTTAACTATTTATAATTTATGTCTGCTTTGGGGGTCCATTTTCAAAGATTAAAAAAAAAAAAATTTGAGCCAGTTTTAGGTTTGTTATAAAGCAGGCATTTAAAAGTGGTTTGGACAGATAGGTACAAAAATATTTTTGAAAAACCTAGCCTTTTAAGTTATTTCAGAAGTAAATTAATTACGTACAAAAAAATCTTATAAATCTTTTGCTAAATTTGAAAAACATATTTTGATATTTCGGAAGTAAATCTCAAAGAGGCCCAAAAAGATATATCAGGGCCGCTTAGCATTACGGGCTTCGCTTATGCAAGCGGGTCAGAGAAAAGTTTCGGGGAGGGATCTAGTTTGTATTGAGGTGTCGGAAACCTAGCTCAGAGCCGACTCTCTCGCTCTGAATTCTCTCTCCTCGTTCTTTTAGACCTGCCAATTCCTGGTACAAGAGGCGACATGGCCGGAGATGACGTTTTGCCGCCTCAAATCCACATGAAGGGAGGGGAGAAGAAGAAGAAGAAGAAGAAGCAGAAGAAGAAGAAGGGAACAACGGGCGACATGAGCCGTCCCCGTCCCGATTGTCATGATATGTCACCGCCTTGTGAAGTCTGTCACCGGCGATTTCCCGACAACATCACCCTCCAAATACATAGGGAGAATGTCCATGTGCTTCATATTTGTGAGATATGTGGATTATCGTTTTACTCTGATACTCTCCTCCAAACACATAAGCAGTGTGTGCATACGCTTCATACGTGTGAGATATGTGGAGTATCGTTTCGCTCTGATGCTCAACTCCAGAGTCATAGGAAATCCAAACATCCGGATTTAAAGAAGAAAAAGATGATGAAGAAGAAGAAGAAGAAGAAGAGGCAGAAGAAGAAGAAGAAGAATGAGGAGGAGGAGGAGGAGGAGAAGGCGAAGGCGGAGGGGGAGCATGCCAGCAGGTACCCGGACTGGTTGCCTTTCTTACTGCAATTGATCTCGTTGATTGTTTTATTCTTCTAAAAAGACTAAGAAATTGATGATTCTTTCCTTTCGTTACTGTTTATGCCAAGCATTAAATATCCCATTAATGACTTCTAGGAACCCTAGTCTACAATTAATGACCAACAGCTAATGCCTTGGGAACACTCAGCTTCACAACTCTGGCAAAAAAAATAAGCAGATTTAATGTATTTGTTTATGGGCATATTTGCTGTGAAATTTCTTCTTCTTCTTTTTTTTTTTTTTTGAAAAAATATTGTAGAACTTGCACAAGTTCAAAGTACCTTTTAAACCTTTGGAAAAGTCTTTAGATATATAGCAGAATAATGAACAAAGACAAATCACTTGTAGTGCTATTAGATGATCTCTGATTTTTATCAACTCCATTGTTAATAATCACACATTATGCTTGGAATGATCAGCAAACAAAAAGATGCTTACTCATTAGCTATTTATCAAAATATTGAGATAAATAGAAACATGAATCAGCAAGGGAAAAAATGCTAGGTATTATTTGATCTGCCAGTAATATGATTGTGAAGCTTTTTAATAACCTAAATTGAAGTCTTGATTCTCAAATTCATTATTTTTAACATTGGAGATGATAGTAAAGTTCTGTTGCTTTTTCTGGCTTCATCATCTATACATGTCTATTAAAAGAAAAGAAAACAGTGATCTGACTTGTACTGATCCCATTCTCCAGCTTCCCCATAGAGAAGACGATGAACAAGGCGCCCTCACCCTCATCCTCAATTTCTGGCGAGAGGTACCACTTTTTGTCTCTTATTGCAATTGAAATTTTGTTGTTGATCCTTTTCCTTTTTTTTCTATATTCATCAGTGTAACTTTGCTCAGTTTCACTTTTTTTAATACATATTTCAAGAATTTGCACAATTTCAAAGTACCCTTTTTGATGATTTTAGATAACAGGATACTGAAACATTAAGATTTCTTCTGGTTAAATTGTCCACCTTCCAACTTTTTATGTTCTTTCATCAAGATGTCTTCTGGTAAAACAAAAACAAATCACTTCTAGTTCTAGTTCTATTTGGTGATCTCTGATTCTATTATATATTTATCAATTCTTATTTTTAGTAATTACACATTTGGCCTGCAATGATCAGTAAACAAAAGGGCTGCTTACTCATTAGCTCTCTATTAGATTATTGAGACAAATAGGACCATAAATCGGCAAGGAAAAAGTGCTAGGTATTATTTGATCTGCCGGTAATATGATTCTGAAGTTCTCCAATTCATTATTTTTAACATTGGAGATGATAGTAAAGTTCTGTTGCTTAATCTGGCTTCATCATCCATACATGTCTATTAAAAGAAAGGAAAACAGTGATTTGACTTGTACTGATCCCATTATCCAGCTTCCCCATTGAGAAGATGATGAACAAGGCACCCTCACCCTCGATTTCTGGCGAGAGGTACCACTTTTTCTCTCTTATATTTGAATTTGTTGTTGATCCTTTACCTTTTTTCTATATTCATCAGTGTAACTTTGCCAAGTTTCACTTTTTGGAATACATATTTCAAGAATTTGCACAATTTCAAAGTACCCTTTTAGATAACAGGATACTGAAACATTAAGATTTCTTTTGGTTAAATTGTCCACCTTCCAACTTTTTATGTTCTTTCATCAAGATGTCTTTTGCTAGAACAAAATAAAAATAAAATCAATTGTAGTTCAAGTTCTATCTGATGATCTCTGATTTCTTTTATATATTTATGAACTCTTATTTTTAGTAATTACACATTTTGCCTGCAATGATCTGCAAACAAAAAGCTGTTTACTCATTAGCTGTCTATTAAATTAATTAAGACAAGTACGAACATAGATTAGCAAGGCAAAATGCTAGCTATTCATTTTATATGCTAGTAATATCACTGTAAAGTGTAACATCCTTGAAAGCCTGAATTGAAGTTTAGGCTGTCTAATTTATTATATTTAACATTGCAAATGATAGTAAAGTAAATTGTGTGGCTTGATATATCTTCATTCTCTATAGGTGTCTATTTTTAACATGGAGATGATGGTAAAGTAGACTGTGTTGGTTGATTAAGCATCATTATCTATAGATGTCTATTAAAAAGGAGGAGGAGGGGGGGTGGGGTTGGGTTTGGGGGGAACAGTAATTTCACTTGAGTATTTTGATCCTTCTTTCTCTATATCAACGCCTTGAGTAAGGGTAACTTTGTAAGAATACATACTGCACAAATTCAAAGTACCCTTAATTTGGATCAAAGTTTTAGATATTAAGATACTGAAACATCAAGTTGTCTTTTGGTAAAATTGTCCGCCTTACAACTTGTACGTTCTTCATCAAGATATGTTTGGTAAAAAAAATACAAATTAGTTGTAGATATACTTGATGATCTTTGGCTTTATTCTATATTTTGATTCCTATTATTTCTAGCCATTATGCCTAGAATGGTCAGCAATCAAAAATCACTTGCTCATTAGCTAGTCAAATTATCAAGACAAACCAGCAAGGCAAAATGTTCGCTATCAATTTGTGCTGCCAGTAATTTGATTGTACCTGTATTAAAGTTTCAACTCTCAAATTTAATTGTTTGACAATAGAGATGTCCTGCTTGACCTGTCTTCATTCTATATAGGTATTTATTAAAGAAAGAAAAAAGCTTATTTGGCTTGTATTGATCCCATTGTGCAGCTTTCCCATGGAGAAGGTGGACCAGGCAGAATCTATACTTATTATGGTGAAGTTTGACATGGATGATTCATTTTCTGGCGCAATATACGAAATCAAACTTGACCAACTTCAGCCACTTGAGCATGGTAAATCTGTGGGCGGATTTAACACTGACCCTTCAACTCTACCAATGCTCAAACCTGTAGCAGAGTTATTTGGTAAGGGCTGGAAGACGGAGGAGCTCTTTTTATTTGATTGTGCTAGAATTGGCAGCCTCTCCAAGTTATATGTTTTGGTAAATCAAATCCCATGCCCTTATCTGAAGCCTGTCACTCCCGAGTATGCATTTGCCTTCGACAAAAGCTTAGTTTCAGAACTGATTTCTCCACCAAAGACAACCAAGCAGTATTGTCTTGTTATATCGGCATATGGGATGTTGTATTATCTTGCACAACCATTGTGCTTTCCTCAGATCCAAGAACCGTCATTTGAGCGGTATGATCCGGCCAGTGATTCATGGGAGTCATTGCCTCCTTTCCCAGATTATTCTCTAGATCAGGCACAGACCGAGATAACCGGTTATGCCGTTTGTTATGGATATATACTATTGTCCATGCAAACTGAGAAGAAATATGAAGCGGTGGCTTTTCATATTCATAGCAGAACATGGCACAAGGTGAAGACTAGCCCAGAGAATCCTTATTATTATCCCTTCTATGGGAGGGCAGTGGTTTTAGGTAGTACTATCTATGCCTTGGCGCATAATCTTGATTTGGTTCTGGTCTTCTCTTTCTGGTGGGATTCAGACAAGGATGGTGACATTGTTAAGCGGCGACATTTTCTGGGCACCCCATTGTCTCTGTTAATAACAGCCAAGTGTCATCCGCCGCGCAGGTTACTAGGGGATAGAACTCAGAATTTGGTTCATTTAGGGGGGCGATACTTTTGTGTTGTGCAAACTGGTCAGAACATTGATTCTTCTGAGTATCAGTATATGTGTGCGACGACCTTCAGAATTGCCGGTGATGGGCAAGAAATGCATATCAAGACTGTTCGCTCATCCGTTTTTCGAGTCGCGATCGAAGGGAATGATGAATTTGAAGTTCAGTTCAGCTTCACACCGTAAGTTTCTCAACACTTGTTTTTATTACATTTCTGTGTGATCTTAATACATTGGGATTCTCTTGCTGATTAATTATTTGCATTGACCAATAGAATACTCATTATTATTATTATTATTTTATTTTACAATTTCAGAGATTGCAATGACATTGAACCAGTGGAAGAACAGTACTGTGTGTCTAGTGCATTGGTTGAAAGGGAAAGTGCGTGGACTTCGGATGTCAAAGAAGACTTCTTTTCCTTCCCAACTGGTCCTAAACTGGGATTAGAGGCATTTAGAGCCAAGAAAGAAGACGAAAAAAAAGTGTTCATCTCCACTACTTCACCTGAGACTCCTCTCCTTTCCAAAGGTTCAAAAAAGAAGAAAAAGATATAAAGGGTCTGGTTTTGATGTTCCGCCGGGGTACCATTGCAACTTTTGAGGGTCGTTTGGGGTACTATCCTTGTCTTTGTTCTTTTGTTCTCGATGGGATCTGCTAGTTTATATAAACCACAATATATGTGTTCTGCCAAATAACCATATGGTATTGTGCAGTATGATTCTGATGGTGAGCATGCAAGTTGGGTGTTAGTGTTGAAACGAGGTCCCAGATTTGCGTGTAGCTGTGGACCAAGCAATGACTCTTTGGAGAGGCAGTGTGAAAGAAAAACACAGATACCTAGATATGTTCATAGAGGTCTCAGAAGATTCCAAACCCGGTGTTAGGAAGTCAGTCCAAGAGAAATTGTCATTCTGCTGGCCGGGGGAAAATGACCTGCTAGCTTTGCTATGCCCGTCAAAGACAAGTATTTTGGGAATTGATGAATTCTATTTTTGCCACACTTAACTGTCAAACATTATGATGTTGTAACGTGTAACACTCATGTCATAGTGATAACTTAGTCAGTGATTTTATGTTGAGTTTATGCAAGGCCGGTAGAGCAGGTGTAGAATTTGTCCAAAACATGGGCTCATTGATTTCAGAAATTTTCTTTCAATTAGTGGGGTTGCATGTTTGGTAATTGGAGGTAAAGCGCCTGACTCTGAAACTATTTTTGCTGCAATGTTTGGCTGTTTGAATACAGTCCAGTTATCTCATATCTTCTTTACTCGACAGCATCAAGTGAATAAATATTGGACTGAGATCTGTATATCTTGGTTTACTGCTCTGATAGAGCTACAGTTGGAAGCAATTTACAGACAAGAAGTTTGTTAATCAACCATTTTGTTTGAGTAAAAGCAAACCAATTGTGACTCTGGGAGATGTATGAAAATGCCAAGGTAAGATTAACATCGGGAAGTCTTTCACGAAGTAGAAAAGCCAAAATGAACACAAACAACTCCAAAATGCCGCTCAGATTATTTCTCCTTCACAAGTTTCGGCAAGTTCTTTGGCTGAAACAAAATATCTGAAGTAGAATGGCTATTAACACATCCAGGAAAACCAGTTTCTTAAACATAAATTATCCCAGAACTACACATCCATATTGTATTGTTACTTGAACAGTAGTGTGTCCACAAGGTACAGAATCTTCAGAGGATTCCCCAACTACTTCTCAATCCAGTTCCCTCATTTGCTGAGCTATGCTAATTGACCTGGAAATATATAGACGTTAAATTTGATTTGCAATATATAAAGACAGTAAATTAATCCAAGATTCAAGATATGAAACAATGTAACGTTAAGGTTTCAACGCCCTAAATCTAAGCATTGTTCACCTCTATTTCCACAACAGGTAAAGGCACGGAATGGCATTATAAATTGTTATGCAGTCCAAGTTCTCCTGTTTTAGTTGACATAGAAACGCCCACAGATGACATTCCAGATTTTATCGGCAAACAGTTGGAACAAATCATGATTCGGGCCCATTACTAACAATGAATTCAATCATGATTTTTTACATGATTACCTGCAGACAATGCAAGAACTTGACTTGTTTTAAAATGAAATTTCACATTGGCAGTTCAGGTTGCTGCTTCAATTGATAATCAAATTCCAGTGAAACAGAGGTGTCGACTTTAATCAAGGTTGTTTTTGTAGGATCGCCAAAATGGAATCACAATTTATTAGATATCTTACTTATATGCCAAACAATTGTTGTTACCTGCACTGCAAAGACTGAAATCGGTACATCTGAATGTAAAGAAACAGAAGGGGCAGCCAGATATATAAGAAGGTTCGCCAAGTTGTCACCGCGGTGTGACACAGGGGGTCACGCATCGGGGAAAGGCCTGAAATGTTGAAAGAAATCTGGAAATCCAGAACTATTTGCATCCAAAACGGCATGTCGATCACCGTTATCATTCCCAGAGAAAAACTCAAATATTGGGCCTCTTCCAGATGATGCATCATAATCATGGGCTGACTTCCTAGTCTCATTAGAGTAAAATAAGCAGTCGGAAAAAAATGCACGGCAACAGGAAAAATAATAGAAAATACACACATTTGATGAACCATGAACAAATACACATGCCATTTGGGCTTCATTTTCAGCAAATCAGACGTTTATGATAGAAATAAAATTCAAACTAAAGAAAAAGAGTAAACCATGCCACACACTACCAGGACATCCTTAGATTCCTTTAAAGTTAGAAATGTCTGTTCACTCTGACAGTAGATAATATGAAGCTCAATTTTCATGAATCAGACTTCTAATGCTAAAAAGGGTACCTTCTTACGCACTTAAAAGTTATAATAATTGAAATAGTCAATCATAATATGTATGCTTTAGCACTTGGCTCTTAAGATGTAATCATTAAATTAACACAACAAGCTAGTTGTTGATAAACACAAGAGGGGACCCGTCTGTGCAATGTGGATGGAACAAGTCAGAGTACAATCTGGTAAAGAGCAACAATTCTCACCAAGTCATACACCACTTCAAATCAAACTTTCAAATAATACATTGAAATTGATAGATTATTACAAAGATGGAACTAGCTAAAGCAATTCATATCCAAATGCAGCTAAAGCAATTAACAAAACAAAGAATTTTGTTATTTCAAATTCTCACTAGTTATTTGTGGGAGAAAGAAGCACCTGATTCCATTGCCAACCTCTTCCATTCCAGAGCTTTCTTTTTCATCTCTTTCCATTATTTTTAACTACTCACAAGGTGCATCTGAATCAGCTCACAACTTAAATCAATTGATTAATTAGAATACGAGTGAAAGGCCAAAAACTTCCTCACCTTGTCCGAGCGAACTGACAACTCGGTTTCTCTTTCTGCTTTGTCTATCTATGCAGAATGTTTCTTGAGCAAACTCAGCTTGGGTAAGCTTCTCAACCATTAAAGGTTGCACATAAACTTTCTTCAGCTCACTTGGCACATGTTCATCTACAATCACAATAGATAACACTCAAGCACATGGAAAAACAACAGGAAAAAAAAAAAAAAATACATGCATACACACATAAAGCTTTGCAGGGTTGACATTTAAGCTAGAGTAAAAATGGCAAGAAGAGGTCGGAAATAAACCAGACTGGAGAGCTTAGGTCATGGCAGAATTATGGAAACATAGTCAACTGCACGCAGGCACATATGTATACCTAATATTAATGTATAAGAATTTCAAATGACCAACAAATAGAACAACATAGATCATGCTCAGACTCAAGGACTCATCCTCTCAAAGTTCTCAGTTACGAAACTGATCCTTCTAAGGCTTACACTGTCTGAAGACCAAATATATTCTTTGTGTATGCTCTCCCCTGCATTATTCTACAGACAAAATCTAGATTTGAACCATACACAAATTCACAAGAAGAAAGAAATGACCAACCTCCAACTAATTATCATGGATTAAAAGTAGCAATGATGCACTATAAAATAAATAAGCTGAGAGAAAACTATGAGCAAGTAATTCGAAGGGGGTCTCATTAATGTTGAACTAATGTTCTATCAGTTCAACTAATGTTCTATCAGTTTAAGATCGAATTAGGCAGTGAACATAATTGTCTCCTGCATAATCTCATACAAGTGGTCTTTCCACTTCAAGCTAGGGACTAGCAAGGTTGTGTTTCTTTCCAAAGGCTTATCACATGTCTTTATACCTGCACCGAAATTCGCAGGAGTATGAAATCACATGATAAAGATATATAAAGAAAAATTAATATAACCAAACGGGTAAAACTATGGTATGTTAACATTTCTCATACATCAACTATTTTTACTCCTCTAAGAACTCATGTTATCACTTTGAGGACTGATATTACTATTTTCAGGACTCATATGGTAAACTAAGAAAATTTACCACTTTAAGGACTCATGTTACCACTTTGAGGACTAATATTACTATTTTGAGGACTCATGTGATAACTAAGAAAATTTACCACTTTAAGGACTCATGTTACTACTTTGAGGACTAATATTACTATTTTGAGGACTCATTTTACCACTTTTAAGACAATTGTATGCATGTCATACGTTAACATATTGTAGAATTTTCCATAATCAAACCCCCAATTCCATGTATCTCTGCTATATTCAAAATGTAGATATCTCAGAAACCTCTATGTATTTCTATTTCCAAAATCTAGATTTCTCAAAACCCATAAGCCTACGTACCCAGACACACAAAAGAAGCATATAGAGGAAGGAAGAGGAGGCCAGCGAGCTTCCTTCGCCTAACAATGGGAATATTGGTGCCTCGGATTTGCTTCGAGATTCTAGCAAGCTGGGTGTGAAGAAAGATAATTGGGCAAAAGAGGTAAGCTAGGGATCGCGTATTTTGATCTCTTTTTCCTTTTTCTTTTTTTCTTTAATTCAATCAAACTAAAATGGAGGCAATGAGAAAGTAGCTACTATATATAGCTAGATATATTTTGCCGCCAGCCACATCCAAATATTAAAAAAATTTCAGGAATTTTTTAAATTCTAGCGGCTTCTTTAGATGGACGCGGGCATGCTCTCGTTATTCTTTTTCTAATTTTTTACTTCTTTTTAACCACGTGGTGTGGTGTGTTGGTCGAGCTACCTAGTCTGGAACCCCCAGGTCTAGAGTTTGAATCTCAGCTCCATCCCGTGGCCAGCAAATTTGAGGGACATGGGTTAGTTAAAACACCTAATGGTTCGTGCGTCTGTGGTGCAGTGATTAGTCTGGCTATGCTCGGATACACTGCATGGGTGTGTGTGTTGGTTCTATTGACGTCTTCCACTCAAAAAAAAAAATAGAGTTAATTTGATTCAAGTCCTTTTTGTTATATAAAAATTAGATCTAGTCCACGCATATTTTCCTGTTAATTGCGGTTCATTTGCTTTTTTTAATAGCCCATTTTGCCCTTGGAACCAAATAAGGTAAATAATTTCAAATTCACTAATTAGATCACAATTTTAGCTCAGTTTTAAATTTTAAATTCAAATTCCAAAATTTACAATTCATCAATAATAATTTTCAGACAAAGAAGACTGAATGCATTCATAACTTAATATACCTAAGATGTAGGTCTAATACTTATATACCTACATTATAGGATGAAAAACATTAGAACAAAAATTCAAACATTATTGCCTCATTTGTATCTATATAGTAGGTATTTGAAGTTGTATCGTAGAGATTTAATCTACCTAGACATACGAAGCAGGAAAACAAAACATAGAATATATTCTCAATCTAATCAAAAGGTACAAATATGTATATATATAACTTATACCTAATTACAAGATAAAATGTATGAAAGAGAAAATGTGAGATAATGAGAGAACCTTAGATATAGAGATATAGAGAAACTTGATTTTTTTTTAAACTTGTGAAATCTTACCTATAAATAAGGCATATAAATTTAATTAAGTAAAACCAATGGAGGATGATATGACTGTAAATCCATGTAGTTGAGCTTGGAAAGGATCATACCAAATATAAAGAAGTCCAAGCTCATGTTGGACGTGTATTCATATATTAACATTTTTTCATCATTTTGAATGCAACAGCCTAGAAGCTTCACAAAATTACGGTGCTAAAGTTTCGCTATCAGTATAACTTCATTTTTGAACTCCCTCATTCTTGACCAGGTTCCTTGGATCGTCTCTTTACAGCTATTTCTTTCCCTCCTATCAATGTACCCTATTGATCGTTGTTCATAAAAGTCATGAAATTTATATATCATAAGGGTAGCTCATTTCAATTTGCATACAATTGCATTACCTTGTACACAGGTCCAAAGCCACCTTGTCCCAGTTTGTTGTTGCTTGAAAAGTTATCAGTGGCATCAGCAATAGTGGTGAAGTCAAATAGCGGCAACTCCATGTCTTCCCTTTCTTCTTCACAGTAATCCATTATGCAATCCAGCAATCTTCTAACATCTGAATAGTGGATATAGTCATCATGAATCATGAATGTGTTTTTGTCAATAGTTATGATTAGATAATATCATAATTGCAGATCACTAATTATGGAACAATTATAAAGTTTACGATTTTGGACTGAAGGTAATATACTTTAGTTATCAATTTCAAACAAGAAATCAATTGGACAATAAAATATTGCTAATGTTACGTTTTTCCATAAATTTCAAAATAATGATTACATTGCAATTAATCAAGAATACAATAAATGCCTTTAAAATTAGTATTTTCAGCTTTTAAGATATTTAATAAGGGTATATTCGGAATGCATGAAAATGAAAATTGGTAGTGTTGAGTCAGCAAAATATAAATGGCAATAAATCCAATGTGGCAGTTGAGTCGTAGGACCGCGATTAACAAAAAAAATCAACCGGACTATATCTAATAAGGGGTGTGAATTTTGGACTTAGATCTAATTAACTAAAAAAAAAAAAAATTACTTTTTTTTTTTTAGCTTTTTTTTTTAAATCTTTATCAAGAAAGAAATAAAATCATTACCAATAATTTTATTATTATCTATACTTACTATTATTAAGAGAACAGATTCTGTTAGCAAAAATAGAAGTGAAAAGACGACTAAATCCTTAGAACATAGATCCTTATCTAAAAGTATCTTTTAATAGATGAAGGTCATAATCATAATAAACAAAATAACATAATAAAATTTTAATTTATTTCCCCCTAAAATCTCTCTCTCTATAACTTCCCACTTCCACATTTTTTTTTTTTAAAGAGGATAAAATGATTTCACTCCTACCCCTATGGTGACTCGAACCCATGACTTCGTCATTAGGTAGGGGGTGCTCTAACAGCAAAAGAGGAAAAAAAAAAAGGTATTTCTAAATGTACTCAGCAAAAATCTATTTACACTCAGCAAATCAATCTTGCATGAAAAGACAGTTGTATCCTCATATAAAATGACATTAAAAGTCACGATAAATTAAGATAATAACAAAAGAAATCATAAAATTTGAAACTCTTTTTTCTATTTGTACCCAACATTTCACATGATTACTTTGTTACTTTGAAAGCTTCGTCTATACATAAGAGCATGTTTCATATTCTATTAATGCAATGCCGATGTAGATTCCAAATAACCTTGCCCCTGATTCTATAAGATCAACAAATTATTAGCAGACCAATGGTCGTCCTTCTTAATTGCTGAAGAAATAAGGGGAAGTGAGAAACTAAAACCCAATCAACAGAAACCACCAAATAGCTAAACTTTTCAATGATCCATATGTCTAATACTATAATGGCCAAAGTACATTTGAATTCTTCAATTCTTTCTCTCGCATTTCCCCTGATCGAAATCAAATTCACAACAGCATAGTACATGCACAAACCTTTCCTTTCTATAGCATGAAAGCTTCGAACCACCAAAGCATCTTAAAATCACATAATGATATGATCCAATACAACAATTTGGTTCTACCACACAAACATATACACAAAGGAGAGAGAGAGAGAGAGAGAGAGAGAGAAAGAGAGAGGAATCAGAAAAACAATACAATCACTACAATCATGAATGCATTATTTATATGTATGTATCAAGTCAACGAAACGGTCAAATTGACGCAGATCACATTTCCAAAAAAAAATCGACACAGATAAGAAGGATGAATTCCTAAAAGGAAAAATTGATGTGGAAATTGAACATAAATACATAAATTGGAAGAAAACAAACGTAAGATGAAGAAATTACATGGGATTTGCTGGGTGTGTTATTATGTATTCTCATAAGGTTTTGCTGGGTTTAATAAGGGTATTATTGGACAAGTTGTTAGGTGTATTTAGAGATTTTCTCATTTTGCTAGGTGTAAAAACTTTGTCGGGTGTATTTAGATATTTGCCGGGTACATTTAAAAAGACAAAAAAAAAAACTTCCATAACTACCCACATTTTACCCAATGATTATTTTATTTTATTTTTTTTCTTTAGAAAACTAAACTCACACACAGAGCATGTGTTTTGGTCTAGTTGAATAATTATCAATACCATTCATATTAAAAAGGACCCACTTTTAGAAATAATGTTCTATATGTTACTGATATTATAGTAATAAAAAAAAATTCAGGAAAATAAGAAAATACTGAATTATGAGGAGTTCCCGGCTTTCCGCCCCAAAATTTTTGCAGCAGCTTTCGTCTTCATTTGAAGCTTAATTCATGTGGTCAATCACGAAAAGATAATTTTATTAATTAGCTTTATCAAAGGACAGCTGAATCGAGAGAGGATGCCGGGTTGAAAATTTATGTTAGTAAATAGAGGTTGACCGTGCGAGAGCGTAGTTGCGGACTTCTTGGAAATCAAAGACAGAGCTGTTATTGAAGTTTTAGTGAACTGTGGCCGAAAACGAAACCAGATTTTTCACACTGCATGTGCATATCACGACATAGCAAAAAATGGACTAAGTTGAACCCCACCACCTCTCTGTTTCTTTCCTCTTTTTTTTTTTTTTTAATCAAAACCATCTCTCATTTTTTATTTATCAAATCATGCAAAATCCGAATATACCTATTAGAGTTATTAATAAATGTGTACCTTTTAGAAATAGAAAGATGGAAATAGGTCAGCCATTTTATTAAAATTCAACAAGCAGTACAAAAACGAAATACTCCTTTGGGGTCGACTAAAAGAATCGTTTCTTAGAACCTCATGAAACCCTATTCTAGAAGAATACAATCCCAAAAAATCTCGAGTACACCCACCTTTTAGGAAATCCACACACCATTATTCTAACAGAAACCTAGAAACCTCGAAGCAGACATAAAATGGTTTCAACTAAAGCTCTAGTTTTTGCGACCCAAAAAAATTAAACAGCATTATAGACCATGGAGACCCAGCCCTAACCCATTGAGCCCACATGCATCTTTCTAGCCAAAAGCCACCCGCCGGGTCGTCGCCGACACTCTTCTTCCGGGCAGCCACTCCATCATCTTCGTTCTCCAAACCACGAAGTCGTACAAACACAGCCGTGTCTGCTACAGTTCTCTGACCTAAGGCCGGACCCGATCCATCCCAACCACCGAAACAACGCACCACACCGTCAACGCCTGTTCGATCCCAGCAAACCATCACATCCCAAGTGCCCCCGATCGAATATGAACCCAGATAGACGTGGGCAACCCAGCCATCAACGAGTTCCCCTCCGACATCACCCAACACCAACGAGATTAAAGGCGAGAATTCTCGCATCTTCGCAACCAAGCTGACCGCCATCAGAGGTGTCGGTCCATCAAGAGGGCAAACCAAAGCCAAACTTAACATCTTGGGACACCGTCGAAGACAATCTCCGTCGCCGCCAAGTAGGGGAGAAGAAAGAGAAGCGCCACCCCCCTTCCAAATCCAAATTACCGAGCCACTGCGTAGCCGGGAAACCTCTCTGTCGAGAGTCAAGAAATTTGTAGCGCCGCCGCCGCCAATCAAGGCCGGTTGCAGCCTTAGGGTTTCTCTCAAGAGAGAAAGAGAGAGAGCATTTTTTTAAAAGCAATGTCATCTCTCTTTTTAGAAATAGACATGGTCAGCAATAAAGAAATTGGCCAAGCCAAACATTTGATGCGATGAATGAGTTATTTATGTATGTTGTAAATATTTTACAGTTTTATCCTCGTCCCAACCTCAATCCATATGGTCAACCGAAAATACATTTATATTCATGTATTAATTAATTAGATTTCTCAAAGAGTAACTTAACTTAATCAAGACAGGATGCCGAGTTGAACATTTTAACGTAGGTAAACAAAGCTCAGTCACGCATGAGCGTGGTCGTGAACCTCTCGAAAACCAGAGTTGTATAGGAGCCATTATTGGTGTTTTAAGAAATAATGATTTCTGTAGGGTTTACCGCATTGATCCAAAGCACAAATGATGATGAATGAGTCTAATTTTTTTTTTCTTATTGTGCATATTACTGTGGGGTAAAAGCATAAGCAAGATCAAATCCACCATCTTTTCACTTTCAATTTCTGGATCGCATGAAATCCCAATGTGCCTACTAGAGTTGTTTTACCTGTTATTTAGATGTAAACAAACTTATATCTTTAAAAATAGATAAGGTCGATAAAAAAAATAAATTAATGACTATTTGATGTGATAATCTAGATATTTTATTGACATGTTAAAAAATTTAGCATCTTTTAGTCTCTTTTTTCTACAGATCCACTTGGTCAACTGTCAACCATCAAAGGAAACATCGACAACGACGTTCGCAACCACACTTATGTATGCACGTGGGTTCAACCTTTATCAACTAATGTGTAAAATATATATATATATATATATATATATATATATATACACACACACAGCCCCTTCCAATGAGGAATACCTATTTTTGGCTAACTTGAGGGATAGGCTCCCAGCCCTTGGATTAGGTTTAATGAGCTTGAATGGCTCAGATTAAGTCAAGGGTTAGAAAAGCCTCCAACCCCGAATTCCCTATCTCCACGATTCGTTCTGGAGAGTATCAACAACGCTCAGAGAATTCACCCGACCAATTCTCAACTCAAGCACCATCTATTTCTTCAAGTGGGTTTTCTCTTTGTAGTGAGTATATGATTTCTTGAGTTTGATTTAATATTTTGACCTTGATTTTGAATTGGCTGAAACTTTCTGGGCGGATCTCTGTTATTGTAACAGATACTTGTATTCTTCTTAGCTTGTTTTTTGTTTTGGAAATTATTTGGCTAGTGGATCTGTTTCAGCATTAGTTTGTTCCTTAGATTTTAATTATGGAAAGCTTGATGCGTTTGATTCATGAAATCTGTTTGTTCTATTGTTTGTTAATTTCTGGATTTCTTAAATTGAGTTTGTTGAATTACTGACTGTTGGTTTGCTTCTGGGGGATAGGAATTCATGAGTTCTAGATGAATGAAGAATTGAAATGGGTTCAGAATTGTTTTCTGATTCTTTCTTTGCCAATTATATGGTTGTTTTGATATGGTTTGTGAATTAATGAATTTCTATACATTTTTAAATTTTAGTATCTACTGAATATCCTTACTCTCATACATGAATAAGCAAACTTTGTTTTGACAAACTGTGTAATCATATATGTTTTGTTTGGATTTGATTGTCTTTGGCAGCTAATGGGATGTTAGCAGTCCCCATGAGAAAGAAACTAATGAGATGTCAGTGCCTCTGGAATTAAAGACTTCTCGAACTCAAGCAATCACTCAACACTGAAGTGGGGTAGGTTCTCATATGTTGCCTATTCGTTGTATTGATTTGCTCACTAGTATTTGTTGCCTAATTTTGAGCAGCTACAGGACGTGACAAGAGATTCCAAGGTTGATGATACTGAGGTTGAAGGAAGGATCACAAAGAATCAGATGTATCAAACCCAGAGGATGATGTTAAAGAAGCTGAAAGCTAGATGGGTCTTATTGTGGAGCATACATCATTTATGTTTCTTCCTTAAGGAAAGATGATTGTATTGAATCTCTATATGTTGTGTCTGTCTAGTTTGGATGCGAACACAACCTTGTTGTCTTACATTATGTAGAACTCTTCTGAACCAAATTATGTGGAATTTTGTGTAGTTTTCTAAATTTGAAGAAGCTTTTGAAGCAACTTTGATTCCATTTCAATTAGTGGAATTCCATTTGCTACTATTATACTACCATATCAGTATATATCAATAGCAAATGGAATTGAAATAAGCACAAGAATTACAATTCACATTGTCTGTCTCTACAAAAATTAGCATGCAAGAATATGAATAAAAAAAAAATACTGATATTTAAGAAAACAACTTTGATAATTGATCTGCAGCTACAACAGCACAGCTGTTACAATTGTCTCATTTTGGCTAAAGAAAAAACTGCCTCAAAAGCATCTGCAAGACTACAACAAATTCTAACCTACAACTAGTCAATTGGCATCTACAAGAATATATATACAATCAACATTAATGCTAGACTTGTGACTTTGCATCAGTGAGAACTGAGAAGGAACCTGCATTTGCACTGTCAGTAAAATCAAACAGATGTAGGGATATATAACTTCATCTGGGATTGATAAAACTCAATGACTCATAAACGTAACTGAAAGAAACTGAAATTGCTGGAACAGTAGACCATCATGGTATCCCATCGTATGGAATTGATCATGTCTATAAGCCAATATTATGATCTGCCTTGTCCATATCAAATACTTCATTCATTTCGTCATTAGGACCATACCATAAGGAGCTTTAATTTATTCTCTGTCAATTCAATCGGACTATTTCCTTGTCTATTGCAAAAAAAACTCTTTCCTTATAAACTCATTAATTGCTCTGCTCCTTTTACTGGAACCAATTCGTACAACAAACCCAGCTGCAGGTGCATATTTGGTATAAAAAACATGTGCCTCTTCCCATGTTTTAAATTGCTGACCCTTGAAGGGTTTAAGCTCATTCCTTATTTGAGGATAGAAAGCTGAAGTAGAGACATTTTCTTCTGACGGAGGGATAGCTTGAATAGGTTCAGTTTCCATTTCCGTAGGTACAATAATCCCATTAGTCTCCATTTTTTGCAGGTACAACCATCTTATTATCTGTCATATCTTCAGCTCTTCTATCAATTACAGAATGCCACAACACATATAGGAAAACTAAAAGTTTTCGTTAAACTAATGAATGCAAAGCCAATTTTAAATGAATGAATGCAAAGCCATTTTCAAATGAATGCAAAGCCGTTTTCAAATTGATGAATGCAAAGTCATGAAACTAAACACATGCAGCAGGACTAAAAAGTTAAATACAAATGTTAAAAGATCACAGAATTGAAAATACTGTGGGCCAATTGCAGCAACCACATCATTTTCAATGCAGCAACCACATCATTTTCAATGAGCTGCAAAGCTACATGGAGAAAGAGTGAAAGACATCACCATTACAGTTTGTTTTAAAAGAGAAATAAAGGCACATATAACAATTATAAATATGTCCTAGTTGATTCTTTCTCGTCCATAACTTCATGGATCTTCATTACTGGTTATCAGACAAGAGGTGAGTCGGGCATGGGATCAGCTTAAATGAAGGTCCTATTTGATAAATAACTTTAAGAAGCAAAAGGTAGACCTCTTGAGCATCATATATGATATAAGGACATATTAACTCTACAAAATCAGGACCAGTGATTATTCAGTATATAAAGACAAAATCGCAGATGAACAGAACATCAAGAAATTCATGCTAACTATAGTGTTCAAGCAGGAAGAAACACATAAACATTACCATCTGCAAATTATAAGAAAAATACAAGGACAAAATCTTTATAAAACATCACCAAACGTATCCTTCTGAGAAACAAAAGGGCCTGATTTAACATTTGTATTTTCAAGTCTGTGATCTTTTAGAACTTGTTTCGAGCATAAGCTCATAGCACAGAACTTCAGCGATTAAAACATACAAAAGCCAGAGAGTTTCAGGTCCTCCATATTAATCAAATCAAATTCCCATATAAACTCAAAAAGTTTAATTCTTTTCAAATAGACAATCAAAGATAAAGAGTGAATTGATGACAAAAATTAGAACAACAAAATAACAAATGTGGATAAACCCATAAAATTGAGCATCAAACAAGCATCAGAACAGAGGTCCTTGTACATAATTGAAAAGAAATAGTGAAATACCATAGCAGAAGAAGAGCCATACCAGATTTGTCTTAGAAAGTAAACATCAAGATACCACAAGCCTTTGTTTCTTCGACGCTCTCTATCTCTCTCTTGAGTGGACTGTTTGATCATTCTCTCACTTCGCTTCCCGATCTTCTCTGAGCGCCAAATCGAAAGAATTGAGGATCCCTTTTCGCGCCCGTGTTCAGGAATTGGGGTTAGATAAGGTTAAATCACTATTTATCACTGTTTACGATCTGAGCCGTCCAAGCTCATTAAACCTGATCCCAGGGCTGGGAGCCTATCCCTCAAGTTGGCCAAAAATAGGTATCCTTCATTGGAAGGGGGCTGTATATATATATATATATATATATATATATATATATATATATATATATATATATATATATATATATATATATATATATATATGGGTGTTGTAAATATTATTTCTTATGTGGCTGTCCACGTTATTAGTTAGGGACCTACATGTAATATATCAATAGTTTAAACACTTATCATGTAAACCCTACCTCTATATAAGGGAGGCCTCTAAGACTGAATAATATACTTCTCTATTTTTCCCTTCATCTCTCTCTATACGTTTTTTACTCTCTACAAAGTAAGTCAATACTTTTTAACACGTTATCAGCACGCTCTGCTATTTTTCTTAAAACTCTATGATGATCTACGAGTTTATAGTGCAACGTTGTTGCTCTTAACTATAACTCATGATCTATGAGTTTATTTATAATCTATATCAATTATGCATATTAGGGTTTATATTATGCATATTAGGGTTTATGGAGATATACGACATCATATCAATTATAATCAATAGTTTAATTATAGAGTTTATAGTTTAATATCATGTAAACCCTAATATCATATTAGCCGTGCCATCAGAATGTGCTTCTTCGTTTATAATTGATATAATAGCCGTGCCATCAGAGATGATAATTATAATCTATATCAATTATATATAGTTTAATATGGTTGTTGCGATATCTTCTTCGTTTATATTGCTTCTTCTGTTCCTTCTTCATTAATATATATATACATGGTTTCATATGATTATCTAATCGCACGTTCCTGTATACATATACATATATATATATATATATGAGGTATATGTTGTTAACATAATGGATATATCTTTGCTGTTTCATTCCTTATCGCATATCTGATATTTATTTAATTAAATTTATCTTATATGTTTTATCAATTAAGCATATTTAATATTCATAATACAAGTGAACCTGAAGTTTCACTACTGCTACTCGAGCCAGAAGTTTCGAGTACATATCCGTTTGAACCCGAAGTTCAAAAATACGAAATTTTAGAACCTGAAGTTCTAATCATAAGACCACGAACCTGAAGCTTCGTGTATATAATTGCGATCCAATGTTCATTTTTTTTCGAACCTGAAGTTTCGATATTGATTACTTATTTGTTAAGAACCTGTAGTTCTAACACTATACATGGATCCTAACATACCTCATCTTCATTGTGGCAGGAAGATGACGAATTTGGCAAAATTGGATTTTGTCGCCCTTGACACCTCTGGCAAGAACTACCTGTCTTGGGCCCTTGATGCAGAGATTCATCTCGAAGCCCAAAACCTATTGACCCATCTTGTGGACCATTTCGATATTTTATGGTCCTAGTTGATGCCTCTACAAGATGGTCACATGTTTGCCTCTTGTCTACCTGTAATGTGGCATTTGCCAAACTACTTGCTCAGATAATTAAATTACGAGCTCAATTCCCGGACTACTCTATCAAGTCCATTCGTTTAGACAATGCTGGTGAATTTACATCTCAAACGTTTGATGATTATTGCATGTCTATGGGAATTGAAATTGAACATTCAGTTCCTCATGTTCATACACAAAATGGTTTGGCAGAAGCTCTTATTAAGAGACTTCAAATAATAGCTCGCACTTTGCTAATGAAAACAAAGATGCCAGTTTCTGCATGGGGACATGCAATTTTGCATGCAGCAGCTTTAATTCGGTTGAGGCCCATAGCCAACCATCAATATTCCCCATTACAACTTGTTTCTGGGAGCCAGCCCAATATCTCCCATCTTCGAACATTTGGTTGTGCTGTTTATGTGCCTATTGCACCGCCACAACGAACAAAAATGGGCCCTCAACGTCGATTGGGAATCTACATTGGTTTTGATTTACCATCCATTATTCGGTATTTAGAACCCATGACGGGTGATACCTTCACCGCACGGTTTGCAGATTGCCATTTTGATGAGACAATATTCCCGCCGTTAGGGAGAGATAAGACTGTTCCAAATGAACGTCGTGAATTAATGTGGACTGTACCCACTATATCTCATCTTGACCCTCGTACTAAAGAAAGTGAAATTGAAGTACGAAGGATTCTGCACCTTCAAAGTATTGCTAACGCAATGCCTGATGCATTCACTGACACAGCAAAAGTGACAAGATCACATATCCCAGCAATAAATGCACCGGCAAGAATTAATGTCCAAATTGGACAAAATAATGTGGCGGCCAATGAGCCATCTACTGCACGCCTGAAGCGTGGCAGACCTGTAGGTTCAAAAGATTCAGTTCCTAGAAAGAGGAAAACAAAGGCACATCTGAATCCTAATGAAATCGCCCCTGAAGAGAATATTGGGCAAGACATTAATGTCCGATCCACAATTCATGATTCTGTGACTACAGAAGAGGAAAATGACATCGGTGAGACACCAGCCCATGAAGAGGCTCAGGTACCTGAAAATAAGGAAATTTCTGTAAACTACGTGTACACCAATGAGTTGTGGGATCGTAGAGATATGATCATAGACAATATATTCTCATTCGCAGTAGCTACTGAAATAATAAAAGGCGATGACACTGAACCTCGCTCTGTTAATGAATGTAGACAGAGACATGACTGGCTCAAATGGAAAGATGCAATCCAAACTGAACTAAATTCTCTAGAAAAACGCAGTGTTTTCGGACGTGTTGTCCAAACACCACCCAATGTCAAACCGGTTGGATATAAATGGGTATTTGTGAGAAAGCGTAATGAGAAAAATGAGATTGCAAGATATAAGGCGCGACTTGTTGCGCAAGGTTTTTCAAAAAGGCTTGGGATAGATTATGAGGAAACATATTCTCCCGTAATGGATGCTATCACATTCCGCTATCTAATAAGTTTAGTAGTTTCAGAAAAACTTGATATGCAACTTATGGATGTTGTTACTGCATACCTATACGGTGAGTTAGATACTGATATCTACATGAAAGTCCCAGAAGGACTTAGGTTGCCTGAAGCAACTACAAAACCACGCAGTATGTACTCAATCAAACTGAGACGATCCTTATATGGATTGAAGCAATCTGGACGAATGTGGTACAACCGCCTCAGTGAGTATCTACTTAAGGAAGGATATGTCAATGATCCTATATGTCCTTGCGTGTTCATTAAGAAATCAAATTCTGGTTTTGCAATAGTCGCAGTTTATGTCGATGACATGAATCTGATTGGAAATTCTTCAGAACTTGAAAAAACTGCTGAATATTTAAAGAAAGAATTTGAAATGAAAGACCTTGGAAAAACAAGGTATTGCCTTGGGCTGCAAATTGAGCATTTGGATAGTGGGATTCTTGTCCATCAATCTGCTTATACAGAAAAAATTCTGAAGAGATTTGGTATGGAAAAGGCTCACCCACTGAGTACCCCAATGGTTGTTCGGAGTCTTGACACTATGAAAGATCCATTTCGTCCAAGACAAGATGACGAAATTATCCTTGGTCCAGAAGTACCATATCTTAGTGCTATTGGTGCCCTACTTTATTTGGCACAATGTACAAGACCAGACATTGCATTTGCAGTTAGTGTATTGGCAATATATAGCTTTGCTCCAACATCACGCCATTGGAAAGGCGTAAAAGACATTTTACGCTACCTTCGTGGTACAACATATATGGGTTTATTCTACACAAATAAATCTGTTGATAATCTCACGATTGTTGGATATGCTGATGTAGGATATCTCTCTGATCCGCATAGAGGTCGCTCTCAAACAGGATATGTTTTTACTTGTGGAGACACAGCAATTTCATGGCGATCATCTAAGCAAACACTCGTGGCAACTTCCTCTAATCATTCAGAAATAATTGCTTTATATGAGGCTGGCCGAGAATGTTTTTGGTTAAGATCCATGATTCGCCACATTCGAAGCACCTGTGATTTACCTTCAGTAACTGACAAACCAACAGTCATGTATGAAGACAATACTGCTTGTATTGCTCAGATTAAAGAAGGATTCATCAAAGGTGACAAGACTAAGCATATCGCGCCAAAGTTCTTTCACACTCATGAGCTTCAAAAGAATCAAGAAATTGCAGTGAAGCAAATTCGATCCGACGAAAACTTGGCTGATTTATTCACCAAATCTCTACCTAAGTGTACTTTCCAGAGGTTAGTGGAAGGGATCGGATTGAGACGACTCTCGAAGCTATCAAGCGACGCATGCAAAGATCAGGGGGAGATTGCAATCAGGGGGAGCATCAAGAAACATGCTACCTAGGACATATGCGCGTTGTGCTCTTTTTGTCCTTCGACCAGGGTTATTTTTATCCTACTGGGTTTTTGTTACCTGGCAAGGTTTTTAACGAGGCAACAATAAACGCGTCCAATACCATCATCAATGGGTGGACATCCAAGGGGGAGTGTTGTAAATATTATTTCTTATGTGGCTGTCCACGTTATTAGTTAGGGACCTACATGTAATATATCAATAGTTTAAACACTTATCATGTAAACCCTACCTCTATATAAGGGAGGCCTCTAAGACTGAATAATATACTTCTCTATTTTTCCCTTCATCTCTCTTTATACGTTTCTTACTCTCTATAAAGTAAGTCAATACTTTTTAACAATGGGGGAAATGATTCATCAAGATTTAGATTAGGGGTCGTCAATGGGCCGGGTCGGGCCGGGCCGGGCCTTGCTATATTTTTAAATAACTGCGGGTCGGGCTTTATTAAAAATCAAAGGATCCAAGCCCGTCCATATAAAGCGGGCCTTGCGGGCTTTTTCGGGCCGGGCCTTGCGGGCTTTATTTATAAATAAATATTTAAAGACACAAGTTTTTATTTTTTAATCAAGCTTTGGAAATTCAATGGATAATGATCAAATACAACCAAAGATAACATATTTATATAACTATATTTTACCAAAAAAAATCTATATTTATATATAGATACTAATTTATTGATAAATAAATTTTTAAAGACACTAATTTTTTATAAATCTATATTTATATATCATACACTTCAAAGAGCAACCCCTATCAATTCAAAGAAAATGTAAAAACCGACCGTTTGATGAGTTTATTACAATAAATTATGAGTGTGGTAAAAAATTTAGCCAATTTCACCATATTTTCGAATCCGATCAGATTGGTCAACCGTAGTCACTTATATGTTTTATTGGTTGACCGATGGCGTGACAACCGCAAAACGTACTTATTTTTTCACATCGCATTTGTATATATTCCATCGATGGATGTGCGTGGACATAAGATAAAAAAAATTAATTTTAATTACAAACACATTGGACTATACCAATTTTATTCCTAAAGTTGTATGACTTATACATTGCATTTAAATTGTTTAAGTTCATTCTAAAGCAACCATGAAGTGGAAAATGAATTCGGAGAAACCAACCGCTCGATGGAGAGATTGTAATGTTTTATGGTGGTTGTAGAAAATCCAGCCAATTTGGTTCTCGTTTCGAATTCGATCAACTAGGTCAAACGTAGTTACTCTTATAAACCTATATTTATATATCATACACTCCAAAGAGCAACCCCTATCAATTCAAAGAAAAAGGAAAAACCGACCGTTGGATGAGTTTATTACAATAAATTATGAGTGTGGTAAAAAATTTAGCCAATTTCACCATATTTTCGAATCCGATCGGATTAGTCAACCGATATGTAGAATATATATATATATATATATATATACAGTCCGGCTACACTAAGGATGTCCTTAGTTTTTCTTAGGTACGAATTTCCGGTTTTCACCCACTTTCCGATTAAATTTTCACATCTTAACCGTTCAGTTTTTAGGTCCTAATGTATAGATAACCTCTGCAAAATTTCAGCCAAATTGGTGATCATTAAGGCATCCAAAACTGCAAATTACAACAATGTAAACGAACGGTTCCGGTTCGACAGATTCGGTTCGTTCGTGTAAATTGCAGTTTTGGACGCCTTAACGATCACCAAATTGGCTGAAATTTTGCAGAGATGATCCATACATTAGGACCTAAAAACTGAACGGTTAAGATGTGAAAATGTGATCGGAAAGTGGGTGAAAACAGTAAATCCGTTCCATAAGAAAAACTAAGGACATCCTTACCTGAGAAAAATCCTATATATATATATATATATATATATATATATATATATGCACATTAGCACATATTTTATATAGAAGTATAAAAACTTCCACACACACACATAGTCATATATATATATATATATATATATATAAGACACACACACACATATATATATATATATATTTATAAACACACACACACTATAGATATATATATATATATATATATATATAAACACACACACAAATATATATATATATATATATATATCTATATGTGTCTATATATATATATATATATATATCTCTCTCTCTATATATATAGACACATATAGATATATATATATTTGTGTGTGTTATATATATCTATATATATATATATATATATAACACACAAATATATATCTATATGTGTCTATATATATATATTTATAAACACACACACATATCTACTTATATATATAAACACACACACACACACACACACACACACACACACACATATATAATATTTTACGGGCTTTTACGGGCCGGGCCGGGTTTTTGCGGGCCGGCCCACTACCCACCGAGACGGGCTTTTTAACGGGCCGGGCTGGGCTTTTAGCCCTCAGGGCCGGCGGGCTTCCATCGGCCCACTTGATCCGCAGGCTTTTTGATGAGGCCTAATTTAAATACTCCTAATGATATGTAAACTTAAATAGGGTTGATTGCTTTTATCAAGGTCAGAACGACGCGGGTGTGGCTAACTTTTTACTTTGCATACGACTACCTGAATATATGGTAACATGTGGAATCTAATGATTTTCATCTTTGTTTCTTCATGCCATATAAATTTTATGTGCATGGTAGTGTGGTCTAACTTATTCATGGGATAAGAAGAAATATACGCATTCGAAAACTAATAATAAAGAGGAAAAATAAATTTATCTACAAACCATTTGGTAAGATGATTGTGAGGCAAAATGCCTATGCTAAAAATATATAGTAGTCACTTGATCCTTGTTTTGACCTGAATCAATCATATTGCGCTAATAATCTCTACTACAAAAACAAAGTGATCTCATTATTTTTGTCGGCATGTCGTTCGATCACACACTCTTATGTATTCTGAAATTTGTTGTACGGTTATAAAAAAATTAAAAAGAGCAACTAACAGTAATTCAACTTCACTTTATAAATTAAAGTGATCATATCTATTTTAAAATTTTAATATAATGTCTATGAAGGTGAAAATATTTTTCATTCAATTTCATATAATTTAGTTTATTAAAAAAAATAAAACCTGTTTGGTTTTATTCAAGTAATGTGGTGCAAGAACAAATAAAAAACAATTGTAGAAATGAATCATTAAAAATAAAAATAAAAACCACTTCGACCCCTCCCTCCTCCAACATCTCTCCAGGTCCTTCTCTCTTCTTCTTCTTCAATCTCTCCCATTCTCCTTCCTATTCTCTCCTCCACACTTTTTCACTGACCTAATTCTAATTCCGGTGTTTGCAGAGTCGCTTCCACTGTAGACGCCGTCCTCTTATCACATCCCAACACATTCCACCTCGACGCGCTTCCCTACGCCGCGAAACACCTCGGCCTCGCCGATCAGTACCTCTCCCGCAAGGTAGGTGTGTATGCAACGCCAGTTGTGTGGAGAAAGTAGTGACTGAAGGTTTGGTTGGTGTTGAGTTTGCAGCAAGTTTCGGAGTTCGATTTGTTTACGCTGGATGATATTGATTCTGCTTTCCAAAATGTCACCAATTCTCAGCGTCATCATCTTACTGGTATGGTTTTCGTTGCGATTCGGATGGAAATTTATGGAGGGAATGCGTGTGTGTTTGTGTTGATATTTGTGGTTTTGTAGGAAAAGGACAGGGAATTGTAATCTCGCCTCATGTGGCTGGGCATCTGTTCGGAGGAACTGTGTGGAAGATAACTAAGGATGGAGAGGATGTTATATATGCTGTGGACTTCAACCGTCGAAAAGAAAAGTAAGTGCTTGCTCTTACTTCAACTACCTGCCGTGCTTCAAATTCAAATTCAAATTTGTACAAGTGTGTATATAGTGATGAGTATTTATAAAGAGGATTAAACTGCTTCATGCTGTGAAATTTTTCAGGCATTTGAATGGAATTAATCAGTCATCGTTTGTGCGGCCTGCTGTTCTAATAACAGAAGCCTATAATGCTTTGAACAATCAGCCTTATAGACGCCATAAGGACAGAGAATTTATAGGTACTTTGAGCTCCCAATAGACGACGAATTTTAGGCACATTGTGTTTTTCGTCTTGAAAATTGTTGTCTAGAATATTCTTCATGTTTGCCAAATGTCCTGCCGTTGTTATTCCCTTCTTCCTGTCACTAAAACATCAAACATGAATGTAATGAACAATGAAATATGCGTACAGATCATAAGATTATATACTGTTTCAATGCATGTGATTTTATTTTTCTTATCCCTTGATTTTTCTTTTTTTTCAGGGACTAAAAGAAGACTCTACGATCTCAGGGAAATGTTTCACTACCTGTTGATACCTCTGGGTGAGTTTTAGAACTTCTTCAAATATTGGAATCGGTTGGTAGGGAAAAGATAATGGCAGTTTTAGTTCTTGTTGACAATACAGTTATCTAGCCTGAGTCATCAAGTATTCCAATTGCTGATATTGGTTCTTCCCCTTGATTGCAGTGTTGGAACAAGGAAAGTTTGCCCTTTCCCATCTATTTCCTAACGTATGTTGCTTCTAGCACAATTGATTATGTCAAAAGTTTCCTTGAGTGGATGAGTGATGCAATGGCAAAGTCCTTTGAGACAACACGAGACAATGCTTTTATTTTGAAGCAAGTGGTCTTATATACAGTACTTGTGTAACCCCAGACAGTTTGAAATTTTGAATCACTGGTTTTATATAGTATAAGAAACCACTTTTGCTGAACCAAAAACACCCACTTATATGTATATATGCCAATGCTGCAGGCGTGTGAAACTTCTTGTTAACAAGAGCAAACTTGACAATGCTCCGGAAGGCCCAAAGGTATACCATATATACTTTGTGAAGTATTTATCTTTATGATTCCTATCAGTTTGAATGATGTTGACATTTGCATTCCCATACAGGTTGTTTTAGCATCCATGGCCAGTTTGGAAGCGGGTTTTTCTCACAATATATTTGTTGAATGGGCAACTGATGCCAAGAATCTTGTGCTTTTTACAGAACGAATTCAGGTAAAATCTGTAAAATCCTTGCGAGGCATTCTCCCTTTTTTGGCTAATGATATGATTAGCACTATTATTCTATATGTATTTTTCTGCATTAATATATACATTGACACCTTCAGCTGCTTATGTAGTTTGGCACGTTAGCTCGTATGCTTCAGGCAGACCCGCCTCCAAAAGCTGTTAAGGTTACCATGTCCAAGAGGTTGGAGAAGAGCTAATTGCTTATGAAGAAGAGCAGAACAGAATTAAAAAGGAAGAAGCTCTAAAGGCTAGTCTGATTAAAAGAGGAGGAGTTAAAAGCTTCTCATGGGGCTGATGTCAGCATGAGTGATCCACTGGTTATTGATACTAGCAATGCAGAGTCTTTGCCAGATGGTACGTTAAAAATGATAGTAATCATAAACTTATTATAATGATCTGCACTTTTCGAAAGATATTTGTAAGCATTCAAGATACCCTTCTTTATTTGGAAATATTCTATAAGAGCACCAAATCGTTATTTATCTCATTGTTACTTTGTCAGCTGAAATTTTCCTTGCGAGATCTTTTCATCTGCATTATTATATATGGCGTTTCTTTTTACCATTTTACTTGTATACTTGGAACTATGTGGATGCTTATTCATAAACTAAAAATGTTTGGTTCCAGTGTGGAGGTGATAAGTTTCCTTAGTTTGTCAAATGTAGTTCACATTGGAAATTGTCCTCGTTAAAGCTTATATACTTGTATATTTTGTTGCAGTCATCTATCCATATGATTGTCTAGTTAGCAATTGTTTCAAATGAACTCATTGTTTGGCTGACCTTTGAAGCTAAGTATTCTTCCATTGTGCTCTAGGATCATTTTCATCAAAGTGCATTTCCACAATTTATTTAGATTTTCTGTCTGTAAAGAATTGAAGATTGATGCTATGATAGGAATTATACGTTGAGATGTATTTTAGTTTTCTTTTCCAAGATTATATACAGTATAAAATTACACTGATTACATCTCATGTATGGTGTATATAATGAGCTTTTCTGATTCTATGTTATAGCAGTGGCTCCACGTGGTGGTGGATGCAGAGACATTTTAATCGATGGATTTACTCCTCCTTCTACCAGTGTTGCCGTATGTTTCCCTTCTATGAAAATAATTCTGAGTGGGATGACTTCACAGTCATAAATCCGGACGATTATGTTATCAAGGATGAAGACATGAACCAAGGAGCAGCGCTTGTGAGTTTTTATTGAGAAATATCTGGTTATTGATTTTGTGCAACGTTTGATTATTATTTTCTAAATTTTAATTATTCAGCTTCAGAGTGAAAACTTGGATGAGGAATATTTAGTATTGCTCATTTTGTCAATTTCTTGAGGTTTAATATATTTTATATGGGGTGGAGATGTTTTGGGGTTTCACAAAGTGAAGGAATTGACAATTTGAGCGGAAAGTGGAACCTATTGGCTAAGTTTTCCATCTGACTGAAGAAAAAGAAATGTTGCGGGCTGAGGGAAAGAAGGTAGAGATATAGATAGGTTTCTTGCTCAATCTTCTCATTTCTAACTGTGCTGCACCAATGGAGAGAGAAAGGATGTAGAGAAATAGAAGAGGGAAAAGAAGAGTGGAAGAGAGCATGATGAAGAATAGAAACCCTACTGGTGTGATGCCTAAGTTCTCTGGGTGTGATGCCTAGAAAGTAGAAACCCTACTGGTGTGATGCTGGTAGTTCTATCCCTTCTCTTCCTCAGTTTCTTATTCTAAATCCCTTGTCTTTCTAACAATTGAGACTGCTGCAAATAAACTCTAGTATTGCAGTTCTTTTGCTACTTGTCCTGCATCAGAGCAACAGGTGTCCATTCAATCTCAAAAATCTAGTCCGTGCGGAAAGTTGCATCTTGGCCTATTTTTGAAGGCACTTGACATGAGTCATAGTGAAGTTCTTTTATGAGCTCTTATAAACTTCACCCATTACTGGTTTCTTCTCGAGTCTTTTGAGTAAATGTTAGTCAACAGTCATCATGTGATTTCCTTTTTTTCCGGTTATTTTGATTTATCAAAAGAAACTTTTCCATGCTTCTGTATGCCAAACGTTCCTTAGAGTGTGAAACATAGATTTATAAGTATCACTCTGCAGTTTATGTCTGTGTGCTACATTTAAGTCTCATCATCCATCTTAGGTTGGAGGTGATATGGATGGAAAAATTGATGAAGCCTCTGCTAGTTTAATACTCGACTCAAGGCCTTCGAAAGTTGTGTCAAGTGAATTGACTGTAAGTTGATGCCTGTTAAATTAGTTTATAATTTACTATTCTTGATATTCTCTGCAACTAAGTTGTATATTGGTGTTTATTTTCCATCTAATGCAGGTACCAGTGAAGTGTTTACTGATATATATGGACTTTGAGGGCCGTTCTGATGCGAGATCTGTCAAATACTTAAATCGATTCTTTCCCATATGGCTTCTCTAAAGTTTGTACGGTAATGCTTTTCTGTGCTTTACTTTTATTTTCACCCAAACTTTTTTCAGAATGGATTGAGTTGTTTTGTGTCTTCTGCTTTAATAATTACCCAATCAAGCTTTCATTAATTACCCTGCCAAAAAGAGAAATGATAAGTACGTATCGTTAATTGTAGGTTGTTGATATATTATGTTTATTGTCTTAAAGGTTTTGTTCATCTTGTATACCTCCACCCCAGCATGCAATGATCATATTAGTTATGTAATTATGTGCATGATGATGGCCTGTTACATGTTAAAACTCGGCTTTTTCGTTTTATTTTCCCCTGTGGAGCTATGACATGATAAAATTCTTTAGACCAAAAGAAAACCCTCGAGTGGTTTTATCTACTTACTTTCTTGGGTTGTACCAATAATGGCGGTGAGGGACTCTTCTCTTCTCGTGTACGATATAATTCTAGACTTTTTTTTTTCCCTCTTTTGGTACAATTCCAGATTGTCCATTACGATTGCCAAATATCATGTACTGGAAGTAGATTAACTGGAATCAGATGGCTGTTTAGTTAATTGTCTAAACTCTTTTTCATCTTATCAGCTCTAGAAATGTGCTCATGGTAAATCTATAACTCTTTTTAAGAATTTATTTTTTTTCCAGATATTTTGGTTTTACTTATTTGATATGAGATTAACTTATAGTTATGGTATATACTTTTTTTCTTGAAGGTTTTGGTTCATGGAACAGCTGAGGCCACTGAATATTTGAAGCAACACTGCTTGAAATATGTTTGCTCTCATGTATATGCTCCTCAACTTGAAGAAACAATTGATGTCACATCTGTTTTATGTGCTTATAAAGTAATACCAGAATTTCTTTCTGTTTTGTTGATCTGTGACTCAGAAATCACAATTCTCTCCATTTCCCATTATGTTGTAATGCAGGTTCAACTGTCCGAGAGGCTCATGAGTAACAGAATCTTTAGGAAGGTAAGCATTCAAGTGTCAAGATTTATCTTATGTTGTCTATATCTTATCCCTCGTAACGATTTGATGTATAGTGTTGTCTATATCTTATCCTTGCTAACAATTTTGGTGTAAATATACAGCTTGGTTCGATTCTTATGTAGGGAAGACAGAAGACGAAATGCTGTCTTTACTACCCTGCTCAACCCTAGCTCCCCACACAAACCAATCCTAGTCAGTGACTTAAAAATGGCCGATTTAAAGCAATTTCTTGCTGATGACGGTGTCCAGGTACCATTTTCAGGCATTTCCTCACTCAGTAACATAACAAATGATTTCTACCTAGTGTTTTTAAGCCCAGATCTAAGATAAAGGTCTTCCAAAATAGTATTCTGAAAACTATGGTCGTTTGATGAGTGATGACCTTAATTGACAGGTTGAATTTGCTGGTGGGGCTTTGCGATGTGGTGAATATGTGAATACGCAAGGTTGGGGATGCAAGCCATAAGGTGACGCAACACATGCATTTATATACTGGATTTTTGCAAACTACAACAGCCATTTATTGCATGGACTAATGGATGTAAAGCCCGACTTGCTTAATTATGTCTGTTTTGTAGGGTGGTGGTGCTGGTTCGCAGCAAGTTGTGATTGAAGGACATGAAGGTCCAGCATGTGAGGATTATTACAAGATACGGGAATATCTCTATTCGCACTTTTATTTTCTTTGAGAAACAATTTAGGAAGTTTTGGGGTTAGTTGGAGCCTGGAGCCTAAATTCTTTTAATTAGACTGGGGCTGGGTGTAGTAGATGATCACTAACTAGCATCTATTAGTTAAGGGGTGTTCGTTTGACCTATGAAAAACTTTACGGAACTCATTGAGGCCTATTTGTATTGCAGCCTCAAATCGAGTATTCCCCAGTGGGCGAAAGTCCCCATTTGTAACACAAAAGTAGAAAACAATTCCATTACCTGACTTCCATATAATCCCATTTATATCCATATTTGTGAAAGTATGTAAGATATCCCAGGAACAGAAGTTGCAGAATGGCAACTTCAACATAAACCATGCACTACTGGCTTCAGCAGATTCAGCACTTTTCGTGTTAAATACATCACTCATGATTCTAGTTCCTAGATAATACATTCCCCAGGCTCCACTCTCGTCTTCTCTCAACTGTGATTCCAAGGCTTTTGTGTTTTTCTTCCTTGACGACTTCTTATTGTTTCATTATTTCACCACGTGTATTTCTGATAATTTTGTGCATCTGGGACAAAATTTCAGGCGTCATTTTCTTCGTTTAACTATAATAACATCCATTCTCAAGTTGAACAAGAAACATCTCTTGAAAATCAGGAAAGAACAAGATGTTGGGAAAGAAGGGCCGCCTTAATACGAGGCCAATGGATAATTGGATTTAACTTTTCCCACCCCTCTCGTGTGATTTGCTCCAATGGCAATAAATAAACAAAAGAAGACACAACAATAATTAAACGTGGTTTGGCAAATGTGCCTACGTCCTCGAGGCAGTAGTAGAAGAGGAATTTTCTTCTCACTGATCTGTCAAGTGAGGATTCACTACTATCACAAACTACGTAGTTTGGACTCTGCCTCATGTAGTAAGCCACCACATGGATTTCCTCCTCCAATTAAGGAGGGACTGACCCATCACGAGAGGACGTCCTCATTCCTCTTATACGAGCACGAAGTAAGGCAAAGCAGGAGAGGCTGAGCAAGGGTGGACCAAAATGATGAATTTCTTCAGCTCCATGAGGAGAAGAGAAAACTTGAGGAAGGCGAAATAGTTAGTCTTTGTTCTGAGTTTCTATGTGCGGGCACTTACGACATCCACTGCATTGCAGTGGATCATGGCCAACATAGTTAAGTACCCACATGTCCAAGAGCGCATTTTCGCAGAGATTAAAGGGGTTGTGAAAAAAAAAAAAAAAAAAAGCGGTGAAAGAGGAGGACTTGCAGAAGATGCCTTATCTGAAGGCTGTGATCTTGGAGGGTCTTAAGGCGTCACCCACCTGGTCACTTTGTGTTGCCATACGCAATCACCCAAGACATCATTTTGGATGGTTATGAGGTGCCCATTAATGCTACTGTCAATTTCACAGTGGCTTGTATAGGGTGGGACTCAAAAGTATTTTGTCTAAGGATTGTGTTTACAATTTCAGAGCTACTGAGTCATTGTTTAAGGATTGTGTTTACATATTATGCAGATGATTCCTTGTAATCAAATTTTTGACTTCTTGGGATATTGGTGTTTCACGACTTTCACCAAAGTTTGTTCAAGGAACGAAGTTTTCTTCGTTTCTAAAGCAACACTTTTTCATAACATACTCTTGCTTGACTAGGCTGTAATACTTATTATGTGTTTACAAACCTCTCTGGAGTCTGGACCTTCTGCATATAAAATTGAAGTTACAGCAATTTGGTCTATTGCAGTTGTTGAATGTTTATATCAGGTCTTCTTACCAAATTATATGCATCCAATGCTTCTCTGCAGCTCATGAGCAATGTGGCCTTTAAGCATCGGAGTGGCAAGAATGTATTTGACATGTTTCATGTTTGTGTTTAGCTATCCCATTCTCCTCACCATCTTAACAGAATGTGACAAATACATGTTGGGGATTATGAAAGAGCCGCAGTTGTTGATCAGGTCATATGGAATATACAGAAAATGGAATGGTGTTCAGGTATCATTTTCCTCATGTGTATTTGCAGTTGGTGTATTGTTCTGTTGTTTTCTTCCTATATTGATAAATGTGGTTTGTTTTGCTTATCTAAGTATATGTAGCATGAGCCCTTGTTTTCGTTTCCAAAATCTGTAATCTGAAATTGATCTCGACCATTTTCTGATGTATATGTGGATTTATTAAGCAAGTCTGAGGGCGCAAGCAATCACTCCTAGTTTTTACAAAAGAAATAGAATAAAAAGAATCTCTCTCCACACTAAATCTCATGAATTCATGATAGGCATGAATAACTAAAATCCTAATCCAATCTCAATGATGGGCACTGAGAATCCAAGACCTTTTCTTTTGAGTATTTTTCCCTTTTCTTATTGTTGTAAACTGATATTTGAATGTTTAATATTCTAAACGCAAAATTGCTTGAAGCACCTTATTCTGAAAGCCTTTTTCTTTTAAGCTGATGTTTTTACCCTTTACCATCCTTGTCTTTGTTCTTTCGATCTCGATTGTGTTAGTATAAATATTATGTTGGCATTCTTTATTTTAACAAAACTTCACCCATTAAGTCCAAGAGTTTGAAGCCTAAAGTATGAAGATCATTTTGTTTATAGTCTTCTTCTCCATTGTATTCTATTGTCTTGCTTGCTGTCTTGTCGAAGACCATCTCTGAAGAAAAAACTCCTCATGGCTCATGTAAGCTTATGCATCATTGCATCAATTTCACAAAAATCTGATGGTCCTTGGTTTGCTGCAAAGATATGGGATTTTTCAATTGCTTCCTGTTTATTCTTCTACAATAGGTAGTGTGTCAAATTAGTGTTTTCCATCAAATCCTTGTGTCAGCTGTGATTAAGGGTTATGGTTGTTAGTTTCTTGAATTGGTTTTTTCAATTGAAATTAAGGGGTATGAGTTTACCTTTGCAATCTGAAATTAAGGGTATGACTTTACCTACTCCAACTGAGTTTAAGGGCCTCTCTTGTGAACTGATTTTCTTCCTCCTCTATATATATGGAAAGTTTGTTCTTTCTCTTGTATTGAAAATAGTTTTGGTTTTCAATCCTTTTGTTACTCTAGAGTCATTCTCTATGGTTTTATGTTTTTCAAAGTATCTTGTTCCATGTTGAAATAATTTGAACAAAACACAACCCATTCATTTATATTCATCTTTTGCTTCCCATGAGGTCATTTGGGTTCTGCAAGCTTCAAAGGTGAAATCTTCAAGAAAAAATTGCTGTGTTAGCTTGTGTCATAGCTATGATTTCTAAGTGTATCACTTGTATAAACATTTAGCAAGGAGTGATTAGACACAACCTAGTGAGTCAGTCTAGGAGGATTGCCGTAATCAGTGTAATCCCTGGTTGTAAACTTGTTATCTTTTTTTCATTAGTGATTTGGTTTTGGTTTTCAAGAGTTAAAGACCACGCATATGTTTTCCCTCGATAAGGTTTTATTGCGTCAACAAAACATGTCTTCTTTACTGCTTTATTTGGCTTGTTTGATTTTACATACATTCTGTTCAATATCAGTACTCAGGATTGATCACCTATTTGCAATCCTTGAGAAAGTTTTTGAACGAAAAAATTGGTTGTGAGCCTATTCACCCCCTCTAGGATCCTTCTAAGATCTTCAGATTGGGATATGGTAAACGAACTCGCATGGCAGTGTTTTAGTGGTAACGGTTAGGGAGATTTACTGGTGTTTTGGAAGGGTTTTGATAATACTAGTAATAGGAATGTAGGATCATCAGCTCTGCATCTGATCAAGGGAGACCCAGGTGAGCTGCCTGACCAGGCCGATAACTCAATGCTTTCAATTTTGTTTGGGCCCATCTCTCTGTGTAAGGAAAATACAAATAAGATGACTTTGTTTGGGTTAGAGAGTTGTACTTGGGCTCATAGTTTGGGCCTCGGATTTTAGTTTTTCTCTTATGGGCATTTGAAACTGCTTAAAGAGCTATTTAAATGAAAAACAAATATATATTCCCAAAAATGATGAGTGTTTCTACTTAATTTGTACTTTATCATGACTGATTCCTCTGCAGCTTATTCAAGAAGACACCAAAAAGAGCACACAAACATATACCTAAGTTTACAAGTCCAAAACTTTTATGGCAAAGATTTATTGCAAAGAACTCGGTTCATTGTTCTTGTGCACCTAATCATAAAGGACTGGGAAATAAATTTAAGGGCAATGATGAAAGCGTACCCTATTTGCACCAATGGCCTTATCTGCCTAGTAAAGGACCCAATACTCTGACTTTGTAGATTCTCCTGTTCTCATGTGTTATATCTCGTTGTTTCTCTTTTCATTACTAGGTCTGTTTTTCTCTAATAGATGTTTTATGTTTTTATTTTCATGGTATTTTGTTACTCAAATGGAGCATTGGACTCGTGAAAAACGAAAAACTTAGTATGCACTCATTTACATATGCTAAAAACAATAAATGCAAAATTCAAGAAAAGATAATTAATTGTACTATGTATCGATGTGATGGAGATCTCATCTTTAATATTTATTACAAAGACAAGCAGAGATATTTTCTACCCATACCTGCTCGTTCACTATCAAGCTCTCTCCCCCAAAGGTCTAACAAGCCTCTCATGACCATGAATGGCAGTGTTGTCAAGACACAGGGATCGTTACTCACTTTGTCCAGTCAATGTATTCAGTTTGAAACAAATGTTTTGCTTTCATGGAAATTGTAGACCTTAACACTTCAAATACGTTATCTTAAAACTGAATACATTGGACAGATGGCTAAGATAACGTATTTGATCTGTTAAAGTCTAAAACTTAATGGTTCAGATTGAACATATTTGGTTCATCTATTAATTTAATCTAGTTCGATACCTTAGTGAACATCAATTTCACGGTGTGCCGAGTAGAGACGGTCGAGGAGCCCGCGGCCGAGTTGCAGCGAGCTCTCTCACATAGCGTTTGACCATGGAGACTTGGGCAGAACCAAAGATGGGGTTCATTCTGCAATGGATGACTTTTGAAGGTAAAAAGGGGTAGGAATTGATATCTCGCTCCAGCATCGTCCGCCGGGCTAGGAGACCGGAGACGAGGGAACAAGAGATTTTGAAGAAATGGAAGGGTGTCGTTGGGGTTTTCGACAACGAGCTAGAGTTTAATGAAGACCTAGAGAGCATTTGCAAAGATCTTTCAAAGCTCAAATGAACTATAGAGTCCATCTCAAATGACGTTAAAGCAACTCAAGAATAGCTTGGGTAAGTAAAGTTCCAAACTTTCTATGTTATTTTCACATTCTGTTTGCTTATTTGTTTGGGCTAACGTATAATATCGTTGCAGATTAATTCATGGAAAACTTGAAGAGTTGTTGAACACTGTGGGAGTAAGAATGAAAAAATTGATGAATTGTTGAAGGCTGTGGGGAGCAAGGAGAAAGAAGGTAGAGGTGAGGGAAAAGAGGTGAAAGGAGGCGGTAGCTAAAGGTTAGGGAAAAAGGTGAAAGATGGATTTCCAGAAGGATAAGAAAGCAGATTAGAGATTAGATTATTTAGGATATGATTTGTCTTGAACCTAATTTGTAATGGATCGGTTTTGTTATTGTTGTTACTTTAAAATGTTTTGGTAGTAACATGGGTATTGTTGATCCACATAAAAAATAGGAAAAATCTCACATTTGTGTTTTGCGTCAGTTTATGTTAACATACTACTACTACTTTCTTATCTTGCTCCGTTATGGTGGTTATTAGGTATAAGAAAATGGAGAGATATATAACTCCATATTCTGACGAAGTTGGTGGAGGACTGAAGCCATTTGGACCAATGGAAACCTTAATAACAATTAAAAAAATAATCCAAAAAGAGCAACTCCTTTTCCCCCTTAATCCAAAAATGGGTTTGTTTGGTAGTGGGACCTCGGAGGGTTTTGGACTTTAGGGTGTAATTTATTCTGTCCCTGTGTGTCCCCTTTGACCTAAAAAAAAAAAAGGAAAAGAAAATCTCAGAAAATCAATTTGTTTTGTCTTGGAGTAGAGTAGGGCAGCAGCCGGCAGGTATAAGAGGACATAGCAGGATGTTGTTGATAGTGACCACACCATTTCATTTCCAATGCATATAGGTCAATTACTTTCTGTTGTTACCCCAGTTTAAAGTTGATCTTTTACCAGCCATAAAAAAAAAGGTTGATCTTTTAGTCTTTTACCCGGGTATAATTGTCATGTATCGACTTATGATTGAGTTGACATCAGTCGACCTCATTTAATTAAAACCAACCACCGTAGTTGGTGTCTCAAATATTCGTCAGTCATCAAAGATAGCCATTGTAAAACACGAGCATAGGTAATTAGATATAGAGTTAGATTGAGTCCGGAAATAAGGAAATAGAGGCATTCAAATCTTAATGATATTAGGGTAGATATCAAGTTATGAAGCAATATAGGAATCATGAAATCACTGATTAATCGATGAAGAGTGGAAAAGAGTAAAAAACTTGATGAAAATCATGAAGTTTTTAAGTTAAGAGCAATATAACTTTTATTTATTAAATCAAAATTATATATACAAAAAAAAAAAGTAAAAGAAATGATATAGAATTAATTCGAGTGGATGAATCTTGAAACAAGACATGTACCATAACAATCAAATGAAATTGGGCGGTTCGATCAAAACAAATTGTTGTTTTGACTAAACAGTTATGGCTAATTTAATTCAATATATTTTCCACATTAATAGAAGTACGTATGTGCTTCTGCTTTACGAATATGATTTTTTTTCCAGGCAATTATGATAATCTCAAGTGCTATTCCTAGTTTGACATTTTCAAAATTTCAGAGTTTTAGGCTCGATTAGCAAAGGGCCAGAAAAACTTTCGATGCCATAATAATACAGACCAAAATGATAGTGGCTATCTATTTCATGCCATATAAGTGAGATAGAGCAAATTAAGCTTCTTGATAGACAAATTAGACTAAGCTTGCAGATGGAGGCATGTTTTGGCGGGAAAATAGCCCGCTCTGATAAACGAGCCTACAATATGGGGTGAAGGTGGGATCAGGTGCAGCGAGCCTACAATATGGTTTCAATGCATCTGATAAACGACCCAATGGGGCCGTCAGGCCGTGTCAGTAAGGTTGATAGGAACCTAGGCTGGCTGCTGAGCAGACCCTCGAAGCGGTCAGGTGGAGTTGAACACAGAAAAGGAAATAGCTTTTCCTGACTCCAGAGGTAGACCCCTCCAAGTTTTTAGCTGAAATAGTCAGCTTTAAAATTCAAATTTCAAATCCCTAATGCTGGTATGAACTATGTTCATATCTACCTGATAGGGACTGGGCTTTAAGCCTGTTTTGAGTATACGAGATATCCTCGTATAACAGTATCATTATGACACTAAATAGTTTAAAATTATATACTATATAGAACGTAAAATTTAATCATTTTTAACATATTGTGAATAAAAAGTCTCAATATGTATATTCTTGCTTGTATAGTAACAGGGTTATATCATACAGTTATATACCCTAGCTCTTTTCTATTATGTCTTAGTGAAGTAGGAGATGAGATTTGTGGTTAGGTTATACTGACTATAACTTGGTTGAGTATTTCGGGCAAAAATATCTTACTTATTTTACTAGCGACGAATGATTCAAATAAATTGAAACTAATTTTTTGAATGAAAACATCTGATTTTGCAGTTACAACGCCTATGTGGGAGCAATTGTCCGCCATCATCCAAAACAAGAATTGAAACCTATGGTCTTGAGGTGTGGCCGGAAAAGTTGTTGAATGACTCGATTTTCGTTAGCTAGAGAATGACTCAAATTACACTGCTCAGTACGAATGTGAAGAGAGCTAGGCTTGGTCCCATGCTGATATGTAGTTGCCTAAACCACGAACGTATTCGCAGTTGATCAGTTGTGAAGATTGACATTTAACATGCTATTCTGACTTCTAAGATTGACACATGCTACATTGAATTATGATCCCAAAGTTTTATGCTCCATTATACATTAGTAACATTACCGTACGTGACCCCTTAGTGTTGTTGTAAAATCGCTCAATAGTATAACAAAAAATTTGGCATGAAGTATAAGGGAAGTATAATTCATAGATCGAAAGAACGAAAAGGTGTAAAGGATGGGACTTGGCTTATAATTGTAGTGGGAAAGTTGAATATCACGTGTCTTATGATAGGTGCAATCAATCCCCCCAGCCCCTCGATCCCCCCATCAAATTTTCATGGCCCCATACCTTCTCTTTGTGTCTTGAATCCAAGATTCCAAGTCCTTTGATTTGAGGGTATGGTAACTATGGTTAATGAAGGGTTCTTCGTGATCCTGTGGTCCAAAAATGTCATTGGTAATGACAAAAAAAATATTGAGAAAAAAACAAAGAAAAAAAAAAGATGAATTACTTCTAGGAGAAGCTATTTACCTGAAATGGGAAAACAGCAAACCTGCGGCTAAGTTTGCAGCAGCAAAGCTAATGATGCAACCAAGTAACGTAAAGCCACTCATGCAACCAAGTCTACACAATGGGTGAATTCATAATTTCCAAACTCGCCAGGCAAGCCCACTACCCAGAAATTAACTAAATTATAAAAAAAAACTAAATTTGAATCACAAAACATCTAAATGCAACGGGACTGAGGCACTGAGCGAGCAATGGTTTAGTACAATTGCTGACGGCGGGTAACCAGCGACTTATCCGCCGGTCTTGTCTCTCTCTCTCTCGCGCTCCCTGATGGGAAATTATTACATGGTCCTGGACTATGCTTACCCCTTAGCTGTCACCCTCTCCTATCATTTTTGACGCTTCTGTCCTTCTGCTCTTTCATTGCTCGTTAGCCATCAGGTTTGATGTGAATTATCTACTGTGTGTGTTCACATACTTTCGAACATCATCCTCCTTTGAGAGATTGAAGAGCTTTCGGATCTTAGATGCCCTCTTTGGACCTCTCATCCTAGGCTTCTCAGTGTCGGCCAAACCAGGAAGATCATTGTGACCCTTCTTCACAATAACCAAGTTCAGAACAGAAAGATCAGGGCTGACAATGCACCCACGGACAGATTTTCTCCTCCTCTCTCCATTCCTCCTTCCGTGACCACGGCTAACACTCCCTGCTTCATTGGGAACCCTTGCTTGTCCCAGCCTCCCATAATCTTAAAGAAATATCCCTTGAATTCTTCTCCAAGGGCTTCTCATCCGCTTTGTCAAGTTTTGTGGTAGTCATCGATTTCGAGCTTCTTCTGGCAACCGATGGTGCGGTTGGCGATGTTGAACTTCAGCTTGGCGGCCGCAACAGAGAGAGAGAGGCCCTGAAAGAATGAGGCCGGGAACTACTTATGCCTTCTCCTTCTTTTGCTTAGCTCTTTCTCATTCGACCAACTTCTGGTTCTGAATCTCTCTAGATAATTTCTTGGCCTCTCTGGCCTTCCTGTACGATGGCTCGTCAACAGCGTTTCTTAGAATCATTTGAAACGAAAATCAGCAAATCTTCCAATTCCAAAAGAAAACCTCACCGTAGATCCAGCACTCCCAGTACTCCCCCGGTATGTGGTCATGATTTCGAAAGAACTATTATTTGAATATTTTCTCTCTTTTATATCATTTCTGTGTATGTACTGTGTATACATGTGTGTGCAGTAAAGTTTTGATCTTTTGAGACTTGAGAATCTAAGGTGGCAGTTGAATCTTGAAAGTTATCTTTTGTTAAGCATTGTGTTTTGTGTTTCAACACTGAAAATGTAGTCTCTCTTCTTATTTCTACCAATACTGAAAAAGACTCATGCTCTTCCCTACTGTTCTCTTTCAAAATTAGATTGGAGAATATTTTCGTACATATAAACTCTTCATTAATTGAAACCCCATTAAGGAACTTTTTAAAAGAAGAACGGAATCTAAAACAAAATCAAAACAAATAAATGTAAATGTTTTTTAGCACGAAGCGTGAGCCTAAGAGTTCTAAGTGGATCTTCACAGCTGGTTATACATTAATTAACTGGCTTGTGGTCTGTGTGGTTGCACTTAGTTTAGTTTTCATGCATCTTGTGAGTTGTGATATTGGTCGACCGAGAAAAAGAAAAGGGAATGCTAGAACATGTAGTTAATTTAGATATATATTCAGCAACTGGCTAATTCGTGTTTTGTGCAAACAACTCTTAATGAGCATTGTTCTCTTGAATTCATTACATTTTGATGAAGACATGCAACCAACTAATAATCAGTGCAGCCCCCAACGTCGTTAGTCTGTCTGATTTATTGTTTTGCATTTTGCATTGTCATGCATGTTAATTTAACTAGTGGCATATCAGATGATCAACAGATAAATCTGTAAGAAAGCATCATGTATTATAATTGTAATTTAACTAAGAGATTATATAGATTACTTACTTTATATGAAGTCCTAGATTGTAGCATGGATTCTATACTTTTTTGTTGGGCAAGCTAAACCCTTTGTTTTTTTTCCATTGAAAAGAGTTAACTTAAGATTCTTGATTTGTTGCCAAACTTGCCTCCCAGGTCATGAATGTGGACATCCTGCAATACGAGTTTTTATTCAGAACAGAGGATGACCCATATTTTTCTGGAAAGATCACATTCTCTTATAGTGAAGAAAGAGAGGCGAGGTTTTTCCTTGTTAAAGACGATGAGATAGCAATGAAGATATGGGAGGAAAGCTCAAACTTAAGACATGATGCAATTTTAAAGCTTTGGTTTGTCAGCTATTGTGACAAGTTCGAAGGTTGGATTTTGTGCTATGAGAAATTCGACCATCTTCTAACTGAATGGCTAAAGTTAGATGACATCGAAACAAAGATCAGAGATAATGATTTGCTAAATACTGAGTTTAGCCCTTCCATTTGGTACAAATTTCACTTTTTTTTTGTCTAATTTACTTTTCTTATCACATTCACAAAAGTTTTAGTATAAATCCGTGAAATTAACCTATTTATTTTTATTGGTGTGTGTGTGTATATATGTGTTGCAGCACACTTATAGAAGGAATCAATTATCTCAACGAGCGTAATCTTTTTCACGGGGGTTTGGACCAAAGCTGCAACTTCGTTGTTATAAATAAGGAGGTGAAAATTATCAATATCGGCAAGCATAGCACTCGTATGGCGGAGATAGATCCTGAGCAAGATCAAGCAGCACAGCTCCTACAACTAACTAATCTGAGGTTGATTGATTTAATGGGAATTAAATCTTTGCTATCCTACATTTTGAATAGCGCTACGCTAGACGCTTGGATTGAACGAGACACTTTTCTCGATTTCTTCGAATTAGCTCGAACATTAAGGTACGTCATATGTGATATTAAATATTTAGTTTTAAATGTATAAAAGTAAGTTACGTGTGTATATACGTTAACAATTTCATAGGAAGACAGCCACAGTTATATGTTACTGATTTGTATAATAAAAGTCTGGATAAATATTAGTCTTCTACTAGATCTGATCATATATATATGTATGTACTTTTTTTTTTCTTTCGCAGCTACAGAATGTTCATCTCAATGGTTCTTAGACATCCATATTTGAAGACTAGTGCTGAAGCAAGAGTCAAGACATCTTTCGACATTCTACGCATCAGAGATCGCAATAAGACAAAAAAAGGCATTTTTTATAGTGCTTTGAGGAAAACACAATTTGACATGTATTACCCTTGGGATGATGGTATGAGCGATCGGTTGATAGAAGTTTATAATTATAACCGTCAGGGTTGGAGGTCTAACTACAAAGGTTATAGCAGCAAGTGCCTCCTCATTTTCATAAGGAATGTATATTGGCATCCCAAAACTAGCATGGAGGCATATGATTCTGATATTAGGACTCGATATCCCGATTTTCTTAATCGTGCTTATGAGGCGGCATGCAGGTGATAAGTATATCAGATTGTCTTCAGTATTTTTTTTTTTTTGGGGTCATATGCATGAAGAAAAACAGTTATCTAATTGGTTTTCGGTTTTGTTTTTGTTGCAGAATATTTGCGGTTCAAGTGACGTTACTTATAGATTTGAATATAGAGCAGCAGTATGTACAGAATCAAAATGTTGTACCCAGACGTGACAGAGGCAGAGGCAGAGGCAGAGGCAGAGGCAGAGGCAGAGTTGGCGGACGATAATGTTTTGATATGTTTGGTTACAGGGGAAAGCATTCTAACAGACACAAGAATTTATGGTACTTATAATTGATGTTTATCTTGTATTCTTCTTTCTCCTATATGTTTGGTGGAAAGAAATGAAGTTTCAACAATGCCTACTTTAGTTCGCTTTTCATCTTGAGTTTCTATTTTATACTCCTGAAACATTGATCACTATTCAAAGACACTCATATCATGAATTCCTGACTCAGCTTTTTTATTAACTAACTTTAGTACGTTGAACACCATACACCCTGATTTTTCAGTGAGACATATACAAGCGAGATGGCTTTGGAGATAGAACTTTCTGAGAGGCCCTCATAGAGTTCACTAAACTTCCATTGCGCGTCGGATTCATTAGCATCAATACATGACAACTTTTGTAATAATATAATGGTTAGACACAGATGTAATGGTTACAAATTCGTTGGGCCAGTTTTTGAACCCTATACATATTTTGGACGCCTTTCATCACTCACTTGGGCTGGTAGCGGTTTGTAGCCTCCAGTACTGGCAATTGAAGAACGCGTACAACCTATACGGATCATGCTAAATGTATCCAATAAATGATCACTAAAATATTATATTTGTTTTAGAAAATCAGAAATTGAGAGATAATCGCTGTGTATTCTCATTGATAATAGGGGCCTCTTTATATAGATGATTACAATGCATAGAGTTAGAATCATACAAAGAAAGATAATCTCTAGATTCTTCTAATTGAACCCTATTACCACTAGGTCAAGTAACCTAGAGTTTGGATTAAACACAAATAGAGATATCCTTAAACACTCCCCCTTGTGTTATCCAAACGCGGTGCTTCTCTCGTTGCCTCGTTAAAAACCTTGCCGAGTAACAAAAACCCAGTGGGACAAAAATAACCTCGGTCGAAGGGGAAAAAGAGCACAACACACCCTTCACGTTTCGAGGTGAACATGTAGACATCTCCCCCTGATGTCTGCGCCTCCCCTTGATGACAACGATCATGGGAGTTCAGATAATTTCCACAAGCCAATTCTTGCCACATGCTTCTCGAACGTGGATTTGGGCAATGACTTAGTAAACAAGTCCGCCTCACTTTCCTCAGATTGAATCTAGTTCACTTTGATCTCGAGGAGAGTCTGTTGTTGCTGATTATGCTTGGTGTTGTCGCTTTTGATGTAGCCTTGCCTCATTTGTTCAAAACAAGCAGCATTATCCTAAATGCTCGTAGGCTCATCTGTGGTAGACTTCAAACCACAATTGCTTCGAACTTGCGTAATTATGGATCCAATCCATATACATTCACGAACCACTTCGTGAAGAGCAATGATATCTGCATTGTTCGAAGATATAGCGACTAGAGTCTATTTTGTAGACCTCCAAGATGTCACGGTCTTTACCCATGGTGAACACTTGACCGAATTGGGAATGACCTTTGTGTGGGTCAGAGAGATACCCAACATCAGCAAAACCTTCCAAAACACATGTCGTTTTGGGATGGGGATAGTGGACGCAGGCCAGTGTTGGTGGCGTACCTGGTGTGTGATGGGTCCGAATCCATCATCTCTTTGTAGGGATAGAACAAGCCCATATCAATCATACATCTCAAATATCGAAAGATATCTTTTACACCAATCTAATGGCATCGCGTTGGCGCAGAGCTATATCTAGCTAACAAGTTCACAACATATGAGATGTCCGGTCTTGTGCATTGGGATAAGTACAATAATGCGCCTATTGTACTAAGTAAGGCACTTCTACCTCTAGCACATCTTCGTCATCATCCTTTCGACGAAGAGGATCCTTTTCAGGATCAAGACTACGGACGATCATGGGGGTGCTTGAAGGCTTGACCTTGTCAAAATGCCTAAGCATCTATCGACACGATGCTCAAGTTCTAAACCGAGACATAATCGTGTTCTCCCAAAATCCTTCATCTCAAACTACGGATTTCAAGTGTTCAGCGGTTTCCCTTAACTCTTTAAGGGCTTCTAATGAAGATCATGTCCAACATGAACCGCGATAGAATCCGAAACTTGTCATAGAAACGCTGGGCATATCCCTTCCCAATCAAGTAGTCACTTTAGTGAGCGTTTCAATTTTATTGTAAACGCGCTCTGTGGTCTAGAGCCACTTAACTTAGGTAAATGAAGTTCACCATGAACCTTCATGTATATTCCGTATCTAGATCCTTATAGAGATACGTAGTGACCACATTTGTAAGCTGCATGTTCAGTTATTCGGAAACTACCAAACTGATAAGGTAGTGGAGTGCAATAACATCCATTACGAGAGAATATGTCTCATCGTAGTCGATTCCAGGGTGTTTTGTGAGAAGCCTTGCGCCATAAGGCGAGATTACCATCTCTTTTTCTCACTACGCTTTCTAACGAAGACCCATTAGTCAACAGGTTTTATGTTAGGAGGTGTTGGCATCTCTAGCTCGAAAACCTTCCTCTTCGTTAGAGAATCCATCTTAACCTGGATCGCATCTTTCCATTTAGGCCAAAACTCTCTACGTTGGCATTCATTCATCAACGGAGCGTGGTTCGATATCATCTGACTCAACAAACTCATGCGCAACGAAATACGCAACTACATCATCAATTATGATGGAGTTCCTATCCCACGTCTCATGTACACTAGTGTAAGTTTCATAGAGCTCTATATTCTCAGGAATAGGTTCCGACGTCGAGGCGTCCCCCAACGATAACCATAACCTGGAAGATACTCATGAGACGGATTTTGAGTCTTGATGATCAAAGGATTAGAATGTGTCAAAGTATCCTTCGAACCCACGGGCCTCTCCACGCATCCTAGCTGGGGCCATGACCTGTAACGCCAGAGTGCCACTCTCTTTGGCGTGGGTGTCATGCCTACCTCTGTGTAGGGTGGCGCTACGTCCTCTCGTAGGAACGTCCTTCCTGGCAGGCATGTTTGTAGCATATTTGTGTGATCTCGTCACTGTAATAGGGATCGAAATGAGACATAGTGGGGACAGACCACGACAATTTCTGTCGTTCCTGTTGAACATCTGTGTTCTTATCTCCCCCGAACGACGGGAAGACTGTCTCATCAAAGTGACAGCCCGCAAATCTAGCGGTAAGGAGATCGCCTTGCAAGGGCATTAAGTGGCGGATGATTGCTGGAGTCTCAAATCCAACGTAGTTGCCCATTTGTCTGTAAGGACCCATCATAGAGCACTGTGGCAGCGCAATTGGGCACATAAATGGCTCACTCAAATGTGCGTAAGTACAAAATACGTGTACCCAGTCACTAGCTGTAACGCAGAGGTATATTGAGTGGCGGTGGGTCGTAGACGAATTAGCATAGCTTTATGCGATATTGCATTACCATCGTAGTCGTTTCTGTGAGACCAATTGGGTGTGTACATGGGAATATGATGTCCAACATCAAGCCCATTGCAATATCCATCGAAAGTCTTTCGATGTAAATTCTCTAACATAGTCAAATCCAATTGACTGAATAGGATGATCTGGGGAGTGAGCCTGTTGTCATATGATATGTGCTAGGAGTGTAGCGTAAGCAACATTTATAGGTGGACAATGGCAAAACACTTGACCAGCGTGTTTGCGTGTCAACCAATATCATGAAATATTTAAGCGTCCGCAAGTTGGTTGAATCATTCCACAAAATCCCTACTGATTCTTTGGAAGAACAGAATGAGTATTGTCATATCCTTTGCATAGGACGGTCTCAGTCCTAATTTCCCTAAGGAACGGGCTTTGTAAAACGAGCGAGAGGCCTTAAAAGCAACCATTGAGTATTTTGGTTAGGCCTGAGCGTCTAAAACGCTATTTGAAACAAGTTGGTGATTGCAGCATCACCTAGGGCGCCATCACCATGATGGACGCCATCCATGGCGTCATGGATAGGGACTGCGCCAGCCCTAGGCTGGTGGTGGATGGAGACAGTGCCCTAGGCAGCAGCGTCGGTCACACTTAGTCCAGGAATCAACTTTTGATTCATGCTTCGTTTCGCTCGAAAGAAATGATGTCCATGTGAAGTCTTTTGTAGACGGATCATCATATCATGACTAGGATGATCTATCCTGTCGTGACAAAGCCAATATGTGTCTAAATCCAAGAGATCTTCTCTCGTAACTTTATTGGATTAATAGCTCGAATAGTGACATAGAGTCCACTAGAGAGACACATAAACTTCTCTAAGATGCGTCTTTGTTTGCAATCATTAAAGGTATTGCAAAGGAACTCATTTCTGTTCTCTACATGCATTTGCGTATGGAATTCGTTGGCTATTCATAGGGTACGATTTGCCCTAAGAGCGTAGAGAGTTTCTGTGATAACTGTAATCAAGGTGCCATTTGGCAAGCGGAACTTGGGCTATTCCATGTCCTTGAATTAATATTGATGGCCCAGCCATCATAGTCACAAAGTCATATGCTCAGAATCAAAATTGAGTCATAATGAAAAGAACTCGAAATTTTATTCATAAGCCAACAAAGTACATCATTGTCTCTTAACCATTAGGAGAATCTAATCAAAAGTATATGGCAATTGCCTATTACATCTCTTGGAAAAATAAAGACTTAAACAGAATTGGCGATCTATTGATCCCAGCCAGATTTGTAGTCTTCAACCCTTCACTCTAGATCATCTTCTTGATCTTCTTGTTCCACATAGTGAGCTTCTCTTGCTTCACAATATGCTTTGTAGGCGGTGACAAGTTCTTCACAAGCTCTACAAATGTGTGCCCAATGCTCAGACACTCCACATCGAGAACATACAACTCTTTGCTCGAACTCCATTGATTGAGGCGCTTTAAAAGCGTCATTTAGATAGCTCTTAGTGTTGGTGGAGCCACTAACATGGCCAGAGGCGTTGCCTCTCTCTCTCTTTCCACGTTTACCTCTTCGGTTCCGTGTTCGCCTATTTTGGCAGTTACCTTCCCAAGCAGGGCGATTATATGGACCAGAATGTCCAGAAGTATCCCTAAGATTAGGGTTTCGCTCTTGGCGCTCTCTCTTAGAGGTGCGACTATAATTAGATTCCGGAATATACTCTGTTTCCACGGATCTCGAATTATAGTTCTTCACAAGGATATTGTCATGCTTTTCAGCGACATTCATAGCTCCAATGAGCTCATGAAACCTTGTGATCTGTCTTGCATTAACATCGATTCGATAGTTCTTAGCAACCATCAATGCAGAGACGGGGAAGGTAGAGAGAGTCTTCTCAATCAACATCGCATCTGTGATCTCTTTACCACAGAATTCTATTAAGGATTTAATGCGAAGTGCTTCCGAGTTATAGTCAAGAACTGACTTGAAATCACAGAAGCGGAGGCTATGCCATCTCACTTCTAGGTTAGGAAGTAAGGAGTCACGGACGTTGCCAAATCTTTCTTCGAGTGAGACCCACAACCTTCTTGGGTCTTCTTCATTCATATACTCGTACTGGAGCGAATCATCAATATGACGAGTCATTAGGATGATGGCTTTTGCCTTATTTGCCTCTAAGGCTGCTCTATTTGATTCCAAAGCTTGAGCTTGCTCAACAGTTATCACATCCTGGCTAGGCTCGAGAATCATATCCAAGATTCCTACAACCTTGAGATGCTGGCGGATATCAAGAACCCACCTGTGATATCCAGAGCCAGTTATTCCCAATGGAGCAAAGTCCAATTTGTTCAGGTTACTCATCCTGAAAGAGAACAAGAAATTATGGTTAGTTTCAGAGCGAAATAGGCTACCACGAAAATATATGAAATTTCTGAGCGAAATCGCTTTAGGAATTTCCGAGCGTAGTCGCTTCCAAGAATTTTGATTCCAAGAGATATTGGATTAGATCGAAACAATGATGTAAGTGGTCGATCATAAATTCTCTACAAACTCTAAGTTTGGATATCTCAACAAGCTCTAAGCTTGGAGTGAGCACGAACCCCCACAATTCGGCTTAATTTGGTCTCCCCTATAATGAAGAAAGGGGGGTAGAAGAAGGGAGGTTGCAAGTCCCCGAGAAAAAGAAAAGAAATTGAAATTACGGAAGCAAAAGAAATTAAATAAAAGAAAAATGGCTTGAATGTGGGCTTCCTCTTTTTTCTCTTTCCCCCCTTTTTTTTCTTCTTCTCCGGCTGGGCTGCAGGCCCTCTTTTTTTGTTTTTTTTCTTTCTTTCTTTCTCCTCTGGCTGGGCTGCAGGCCCTTTTTAAAATTTTTTTTCTTTCTTTCTTTCTCCTCCGGCTGGGCTGCAGGTCCTCTTCTTTTTTTCTTTCTCCTCCTGGGCCCGCCTCCTTCTTTCTTTCTTTTCTTCTCTACCTTCTGGGCTCGCCGCCTTTTTCTTTTCTTCTCTGGGCCGCGTCGTTTCTGGAGTTGGGCTCGTCTGGACGAGGTCTGGGCTGGACTGAAGCTACGCAGGCTGGAACAAAGGACAGTGGCGGTTCAAGGAGGTCCGGCACTTTTGGATGCCGATCCGGCCACTTTGCGGCCGGTTCTGGAAGTTGCGTTTCTGGTGGATGATTCTGGAGTTAGAGAGCTGGTTCTGACCAAATATAACAGTGGAAGGTGGTCTGGAAGAATGCGAACCGGGCAGAGGTTGTTTTTATCTTCTGGAGGCCGGTTCGGCACTGTTCCGGCCGGTTCCGGTGACGCCGGCGACAGTTCTAGGCTCCTGGGATTGAGTACTTCAAGGTGTGATGTGGAGACAGAAAAAGCTTCAAGGTTTTTGTATTCGGATTGAAGGTTTGGCTATTTGTTTCAGGGTTAGGGCTTCGTGCTGATAACGTGTTTTAGGAAATCAGAAATTGAGAGATAATCGCTGTATATTCTCATTGATAATAGGGGCCTCTTTATATAGAGGATTACAATGCATAGAGTTAGAATCATACAAGGAAATATAATCTCTAGATTCTTCTAATTGAACCCTATTACCACTAGGTCAAGTAACTTAGAGTTTGGATTAAACACAAAATAGAGATATCCTTAAACAATATTTAGTTTTCCAACTTTATCCTTAGAAAAATAAATTTACACCCAGCAAATCACTTGATAGTGCCGCCGGTGGTTGTGCAAAGTTCTCCCTTCTTTAACTTGTTTCTAGAGATTACAAGAGAGAGAAGATCCCAAAAATTAACTACCTTAAGCTTGCTTTTGTGGCACGAACTATAAATTGATAATTGGAAACAATTATCAATTTGTTGTAGAGAATTGGAAAATTGATTGTATTGTATTCATCTCATCATGAGGTTTATATAGGGTTATATCATGTATACAAAAGGTAATACATAATAGTTATACTAATCAATCGCACATTAAGAGTATGTCAATCGCATATTACGAGTCTGTCAATTGCATACATCAAGTATGTCAATCGCATACATCAAGCAATACCTATTGCATGAATATTCATTATCATTTACAACACTCCCCCTTGGATATTCCATGTCAATAGTGTTGCCTCTACGATGAGCTTCTAAGTTGCCTCGTCAAAAACTTTGTCAAGTAATAAAAACCTTGTAGGAAAAAACAACCTTGGTCGAAGGAGAAAAAGAGCACAACGCGCGTGAATGTGGAGTAGTCGACATCCTTCAACACTCCCCCTTGTGCCACTCAAACTCAGTGATGACGCTTTGATCGTTGCCTCACTAAAAACCTTGCCAGGTAATAAAAACCCTGTAGGATAAAAATAACCCTGGTCAAAGGGCAAAAAAAGCACAACACGTTCTTCACTCTTTGAGATCGAACATGTAGACATCATACCTCCCCCTGATGTCAAGGTCTCCCCCTGATTTCTACAATTATGGGAGTTCGGATAACTTTCTTAATCCGATGCTCTTCACATGTTTCTCGAAGGTGGATTTAGATAACGACTTGGTAAACAAGTCCGCTACATTGTCCTCTGAACAGATTTGATTCACTTCAATATTTAGAAGTGTTTGTTGTTTGATAACGCTAAGAAGCAAGCGCGCAATTTAACCCTGAAAATGTCATCGTTAGTATAGAATAGGTAGGGATCGTTCTAACTGAGGATTGAGGGTACATCTGTAATTGCAAAAACAACTAAAGAATTAAAATCAGTATAAAGTATTATTTACAAAAATAAAACAAACAAAAGGGGGTTTTAGGATTATTAAATCAAAAATTATATAAATAAAATAAAGAAAATGTAAAAACATATATACACGGGTGGAACGCAAGTAACAAAGATCAAAACCACAATCATATGAATGAAATCCAATCACAATTCCTATAGTTGATTTTCTATGTCATGAGAAAGAAGTTGACCATGTGAAACGTTAGAAAGCAAACGATTTCCCATTTTTTACTTTCCTTGAATAATTAATCTAAGTGAAAGCACCTAATCAATCCTATTGAACATGCAATCATAGTCTAGAAAACTAGCTAATCAAGAACACATTTAACGCATTAAGAACAAAGAAATGATGTCAACCAAAGTGCACAACCTAGTTATGAATAAGTTCACCTATTTGCAATCCTCCTTAATTGATTTCGACTTTTGTCCAAAGCCTTTACTACTTAAATCTAGCTCCAATTACATGCATATATCCTAAGTTGGCCACAAAGAACACATACATATAAAAGTTTTCTGTAAAACAAAATCAATCAAGCAATCTCACATAAGCAACATATACTCAACATAAAGAAATCACAACTTTATTTCAAAACATATAAATGAGCTTTAAACTTTGCCCTTAACGTCATGTTAATTAGAATTTATAATTCTACAAAATCAAACAAAGGAAAACAAAAGAAAGTATGAAATACACCGTGAAAGATGAATGACATGGCCTTGAGACAAAGAACTCGAAGATCCTTGAAAGCAAGCAACCTTCTAGGGACGACCCAAGGGTGGATGGTGGATAGGATCTTGATGTATTGCATAACTTCTTCTCCTCCTTGGTTGAGACGCAGAGCTTCTGAAGGCTAGAGAATGGAGAGAATTTTTCTAATGTTTATTTTCTAATGGAGAGAGGTGTGTTGTGTTGTGGTGTGATGGTGTCTAAAACGTCTAGAGAGGAGGCTATATATAGGGGAAGGCAAGGCTTCATGAATTTAATTTTCAAAGAATTTTCTGGTTGCACCACACAGCTTCGACCAATCACGTAGCGCCACGTCAGCTTTGCCATGTCACTCAACCAATCAAAAAGCTCCAAAATAATTCCATAATCTTTCCAAATATATTATTGCTGATTTCCCAAGATTTTACCTAATTTTTCTCTTAATTTTCAGCCAAAATAATTTGAGTGAAAATATGAATGAATCTGGACTTGTTTTGGACCTTTTCTCCCTTAAATCTCTCCATGACATTATCCTTAATATCCTGTCCTTGATTTTCTCTTGATTTTCACATTAAAATTGCAGATTTTATTCTCTAATTTCAGCCAACATATCTTGAGGGAATTAAGGAACGAATCTGGACTTGTTTTGAGTCTTTTCTTGTTGCACAATCCCATGAAACTCTCTCAAGATTTTCTCAACGTAATCTCCTTGATTTTCACATTATCTCCATCATTTCCCATGCAAAAATCAGATTTAATCTCCCATATTATCTCCCATGTCATCTTCAAGCCATGTGGTCTCCTAATGCCTTTAGGTTTCCTAGCCTCATCAGGATTCCTGCGTTGACTGGGATTCCTAGTCGGACCAGGAAAACTCCATTTCTTCATTTCAGCTCATTTCTGCTCCATTTTCTCCATGAGACCTAAAAAATAGAAACTAAATTAAAAATGATTAAGTAAAGGAAATAACTAGAAAAATATGAGGAAATAATTATTAAAATGTTGCATAAAAATGCTCCTATCATTGTTGCTGATTGTAAAAGAACTTAGGCGATATATGCTTAGTGTTGTCGCCCTTGATGAAACCTAAATTCATTTGCTTAATACAAGCTGCATTATCTTCATAAATGCATGTAGGTTCATATGTGGTAGACTTCAAACCACAAGTTCCTTGAATGTGTCTAACTACAGACCTTAGCCATATGCATTCTCGCACGGCTTCATGTAGAGCGATAATCTCTGCATGATTTGAGGAAGTAGCATCAAGGGTCTGCTTTGTAGACCTCTAAGATATCGCAGTGCTTCCCATGGTAAAGACATAATTACCCATTTGGGAGCGACCTTTGTGAGGGTCAGAGAGATACCCTACATCAGCAAAACCCATCAAGACATCGTTGTCATTTTGATGGAGGGGAGAAGGAGCACGGAAGGTGGTGTTTTGCCTTGTGGAGTCCGATCTCACACTTTCGTTATTTCTTTTCTCTCTGTAGGGATAGAACAAGCCCATATCAATCGTACCTCTCAAGTATCGAAAGATTGTCTTTATGCTAATCCAATGGCGGCGTGTTGGCGCAGAATTGTGTCGAGTTAACAAGTTCACTGCGAATGAGATGTCCGGTCTTGTGCATTGAGCTAAGTACAATAATGCGCCTATTGCACTTAGATAAGGCACTTCAGCCTCTAATAAGTCTTCGTCCTCATCCCTTGGAAGAAACAGATCTTTTTCAGGCTCAAGACTACGACCGATCATGGGAGTATTCATAGGTTTTACTTTATCTTCATTAAAGCGCCTTAATAATTTTTGAGTATATGCTGACTGATGGATCATAATCCCATCACTATGGTGCTCGAGTTCAAGTCTAAGGCAAAACCGTGTTTTCCCAAGATCTTTAATCTCAAATTCGGATTTTAAGTACTTAGCAGTTTCCTTTAACTCATCTAGAGTTCCAATTAGGTTCATGTCATCGACATAAATTGCTACAATTGCAAATCTGGAACTTGTCCTTTTTATAAACACGTATGGACATATTTCATTGTTCTCATATCCCTTCCCAATCAAGTAGTCACTTAGACAGTTATACCACATCCATCCGGATTGTTTCAATCCATATAATGAGCGTCTCAATCTTATTGAAAAATCGCTCCGTGGTTTAGAGCGACTTGACTTGGGTAATTGAAGTCCATCTGGAACCTTCATATATATCTTTGAATCTAGATCCCCATAGAGATGCTATAACCACATCCATAAGCTGCATGTCAAGTTTTTCAGAAACTACCAAACTAACAAGGTAGCGGAACGTTATAACGTCCATTACGGGAGAATATGTCTCCTCGTAGTCTATTCTAGGGTGTTGTGAGAAATCTTGCGCCGTAAGGGGGGGCTTTGTATCTAACAACCTCATTTTTCTCATTACGCTTTCTAACAAAGACTCATTTATGGCCAACAGGCTTTATACTTGGGGGTGTTAGCGTTATAGGCCCAAAAACCTGTCTCTTTGTTAGTGAATCCAATTCAACCTGGATCGCATTTTTCCATTTAGGCCAGTCTGCTCTTTGTTGACATTCTTCAATGGAGCGAGGTTCGATATCATCGTGTTTTATAATTCCTTGAGCAATAGAATATGCAAACACATCATCAAGGATAATAGAATCTCGATTCAACGTCTCATGTACACTAGTGTAATTCATGGAGATCTCCCTATTCCCTAAAATTGGTTCTAACATTGGAGTGTCCCCCAATTATGTCTCTTAGACATAACTATAATCCGTAATATCTTCATGAGACGGGTTATTTATGTCGATGATTAATGGATCTTTCTATGCTAAACTCGCTTTCTTTCTCTGGCGAGAATCCATCGAACCTTTGGGCCTCCCAGGTTCCCTTGCTGGGAGCCCGGCCTGAGCCACATTGCCATCACTATTAGTGGTGGCGGCGCCATGTCCATGATATTTAGGGACATCAATCCTTGCAGATACGTTTGCAGCAGGTATATGTTATCTTGTCACTTTAGCGATATCAGAAAACGCATCAGGCATAGAGTCTACTACTTTCTGAAGATCGAGAATTTTCCTCACTTCAATTTTAGACTGTGCGGTTCGGGGATCAAGATGAGACAAAGTGGGGACAGACCACGACAATTCATGTCATTCCTGTTGAACATTATTGTTCCTATCTCCCCCTAACGACAGGAAGTCTGTCTCATCAAAGTGACAATCCGCAAATCTAGCGGTAAATAGATCACCTGTCAAGGGTTCTAAATAGCGGATAATGGTTGGATAGTCATATCCAACATAAATGCCTAATCGTCTTTGAGGACCCATTTTGGTGCGTTGTGGCGATGCAATTAGCACATAAACTGTACACCCAAATATGAGTAAGTGTGAAACATCAGGCTCATATCCAGTAACCATCTGGGATGCAGAAAAGGGTTGAGTGGCAGTAGGCCTCAGACGAATGAGCACAGCTGCATGCAATATTGCATAGCCCCAAGTAGAAACGGGGAGATTGGTGCTCATAACCAATGCTCGAGCGACCATTTGAAGTCTTTTAATGGAAGCTTCTGTGAGACCATTTTGGGTGTGAACATGAGGAACAGGGTGTTCAACCTCAATCCCAACGGACATGCAATAGTCATAAAATGTTTTTGATGTAAACTCTCTAGCATTGTCAAGACGAATTGACTTAATGGGATGATCATGGTGGTGAGCCCTTAATTTAATGATTTGTGCTAGGAGTTTAGCAAATGCAGCATTTCTTGTGAACAATAGTATGACATGTGACCATCGTGTCTATGCATCAACCAATACCATAAAATATCTAAATGGTCTGCAAGTTGGTTGAATAGGTCCACAAATATCACCTTGGATTCTTTGCAAGAATGGTATGTTTTCTTTAGTGTCCTTTGCATAGGATGGTTTAGATCCTAACTTTGCTAAAGAGCAGGCTTTGCAAAATGAATTATGAGCTTTGGAAGTAACCAAGGAAGAATTTGGTTGTACCACGAAGTCACAATTGACTGTAGAAGTAGAGAAAGGAACCAAGGAGGCATTAGTGGTGTCAATACCACTTTTGGGCCACAGGGGGTAGGCGGCGCTAGCCCTTCCTTGGACCTAATTTTGGTTCTGACTTCTTTTCGTTTTGAAAAATGGATGTCTGTGTGAAGTATTTAATATACGGTTCATCATATCACGACCTGGGTGTCCCAAACGGTCATGCCAAACCTATATGTGTCAGAATCCCATAAGTCATCTCTCATGATATGGTTGGATTCAATAATTCGAATAGTGGTTGCATACAACCCACTAGATCAACACAAAAGTTCCTCTAATACTCGTTTATGTCCGTAGTCATTAGAGGTGATGCAAAAGAACTCTTGTCATGAAAACCATTGGCTCTTATATCTTTAAAACTCAATAGGATTCTTCCAGCCCTAGGAGCATATAGAGCTTCGGTGACATTAATACTTGTACCATTTGGCAACATAAATTGAGCTGGTCCTTGACTATGAATCAATTGTGATGGTCCAGCCATCGTAGTCACAGAAGATCGACTAGGCGTCATCCATATAAATAGTTGCCTATGTTGCAATATAGTATGTGTGGTGCCACTATCAACAAGGCATTCCAACTCTCCTGGAAACATACTAAAAAATAAAGTTCGGAATTAAAACATGTCCATGACATCGAATAATAATACGATACTTTATTAATAAAGATAGCCAATGATTACATCAAAGGTCCCAAAAAGTCTAATCCAAAATAAAATCAAACTAAGACACATTGTAGTCACTCTATTCGTTTGGTAACTCCAATCAAATATGACCAGGAAAGTAGAGAGAGATGTTGGTGCAGCGAGGCTCTCTTAAGTACCATTAATCTCAATGACTTTCCTAGACATCATATTTCATTGGGTGCACCACATAAGAAAGAGTTTAATACAATTGTCATTTATTGACTAAGGCATATTGCCATTACAAAAATTCTTGGAAAATAAAAGGACTATTCTAATCAAAGTCTGCAGCATCCTTGTGCACTTCATCTTCAGCTTTGAAGTCCTCTATGGTGAGATTGACATCTCCACCATCTTCTTCTTCTGCAAGGTACACTTCTTGCTCCCTCAGGTCCCTATATGCCCTGTATCTTGAAGCTAGTTACTCGCTTGCCTTGCATTACTTGAACCAATGCTCACTTGATCCACATCGATGACACATGTCATTGTGGTTGTCTCCCTTTAATTGAGGTGCAAGTTGTGGGCATTCCCTAGGAGGGTTGGCGCCACCACCACGACCCATGGCGCCTTCACCATGAGCCAAGGTGCCACCACCACGACCACCTCTCCCACGCATGGCATTGCCACCACGTGTATCTGCACCAAACCTGCTGTTTCCTTCCTTATTAGGGCGGTTATATGGACCCATACGTCCCTCATATCCCTTATTCTTAGGGTTCCGCTCCTTGCGCCCTCTTTTGGGTGCATTATAATTCTCCTCATGAACGCTCATAGTTCCAATGGGGCTTGAATTATAATTCCTCACAAGTATGTTATCATGTTTCTCAGCTATATATATGAGATTGATAAGCTGATGAAACCTCGTGATCCGTCCAACATTGACTTCAGTGCGGTATTGCTTTGATACCACAATGGCTGAAGTGGGGAAGGTGGAGAGAATTTTCTCAATTAGCTCTTGCTCTGTGACAGGTTGTCCACAAAACCTCAACATGGACTGTAGGCAAAGAGCTTCTGAATTATATTCAGCAACAGACTTGAAATTAGCAAAGCGCAGATTGTTCCATTGAACCTTCAAGTCAGAGAGGAAGGAATCTTGGACTTTGCCAAAGAGCCCTACCCATAGCTCTCTTGCATCCTTGATCGACATATACTCCAATCTGAGTACCTTGTCCATATGGCGTCGCATCAAGATAACTGCTTGAGCATGCTTTGTAGGTGTTCGCACGAACACACGATCCGGGTTAGGTGCCTGGATTATGGGTAATATTCCCTTTGAAGTGAGGTGGTTCTCAACATCGGTTACCTAACTGTGGTAATCCGAGCCTGTTGAGTCAAGCATAGGAAAGTCGAGTCTAGGTTCATTCGACATCCTAAAAATAAGAAGAGAAGATATATTAGTTTCGGAGCTAAACTTCCACGAAAACTAAAAATAATAAGATTTCTGAGCTATGCTACCAAGAAATCAATTTCCAAGAATCTCTTTTGGATTAGACCAAACAATAATGTTTTAATATGGTCACAATTTGATGCTTATGGACGCTCTTAGTCCAAGCATTATGAACACTCTTAGTTCATACGAACACTCTTAGTTCGTTTAATTATGAACACTCTTAGTTCATACGAACACTCTTAGTTCGTTAAGCGTGAATCCCCACAATTTCGCTTTGTTAAATACTCAAAACCATTTGGCAACATATATTCCAATATTCTGCATAAAATAAAAGGAATTTAAAAATACAAGAAAGCAGGAACTTTAATCTTTAAAACTTGTTGAAATTCGGAGCAGATTCACTTCTGAACATCTCCCACTTAGAATGGTGTACAGGTCTCAAAACGAATCCAATTGGCTTAAATTTGGAGATCAGATAGAAGTGACAGAGACGAACAACTTTGATGAAGTAAGGATTTTGATCTGAGGTCCTGATCAAGACGTTTCAGGGCGTACAAACAGGGTGATCTGCATAGGAACAAACGTGCTGCTATGCTGCAGGGGCAGCAGGCGTGCGACGATGCTGCAGGGGTAGTAGGAGGTACATGAGTGCTCAAGGGTTGCAGGAACAGCTTACGGTATGGCTAGTAAGGGTTAGGAGCTTGCTGCAGTTTTTGGTGAAAGAAATTTCGGGTGTTAGGGTTTTTTTTCTTTTTTTCTTAGGCTAAGGTTAAAGCTCGTGCTGATAACGTGTTGTGGAGAATTGGAAAATTGATTGTATTGTATTCATCTCACCATGAGGTTTATAGAGGGTTACATCATGTATACAAAAGGCAATACATAATAGCTATATTAATCAATCTCACATTACAAGTATGTCAATCGCAAATTACGAGTCTGTCAATTGCATACATCAAGTATGGCAATCGCATACATCAAGTATGTATTTTTTTTGTCAATCTCTACCTTCACTCAGCGAGAGAGAGAGAGAGCGAGATAATAAATCACAGGATTGTTGAAAGAGTGAGTTGTTTTAGATTTAAGGAATCCCTTAAAATGCCCAAAAGAGAGATTCTTCACTAGAAGGGCTCTAATACATGACAACCTTGTAAGATTCTAAGAAAAGACACAAAATGATACAATGATACATTTAAGTGAAAGATTACCTTTATGAAGGTCTCTAATATGGTCAAAAGGCACGCAATGCCTTTCCTTAATTCTGAGCAACTAATTGTTTGAACCTAAATTTGGTAAGGCCTACATGACGTTAAGCCGCGTCGCACATGAAGCAGGCCTGGGTCATAGTGAGCCATGATATAATAAATATTTAGCCAAAGCCCGGCTTACTTCAGCTGAGGTCCGGCTTACTTCTCCTCAGCCGAGGCCCAACTTACTTCACCTCAGCCGAGGCCCGGCTCACTTCAGATAAAGTCCAGTTTCCTTCACCTCAGCCGAGGTCCAGCTCACTTCACCTCAGCCGAGGCCTGGCTCACTTCAGCTGAGGTCCGGTTAGCTTCACCTCAGTGTCGATTTCTGGTTTACTTGTGGCTGAGAAAGTCCTATCTAATGTCCGTTTCAATTAGTCAGGGACATTGATGGCGGGACATTATGAGCAAATAAAAGCTACTAAATGCCAAATTCTACGTTCAGAGACATTGCAGCACTAAGTATGGCCGTTACAAAAATAAGCATTGAAGAGTCATGATGGTCTGTTACAAAAATAAGCATTGAAGAGTCATGATGGTTGATCACCAGTTATGCACATCAAAGGAATTTTATTCTTAGAATTGAATTTGTATTCAATCCAGTCTCAACAATTAAAGCTGAGATTGTATTTGTTTTATTATCTTTATTCTGTACTATAAAAAGGGCTGTACACATCCTTGTTAGAGGTCCACGACCAAAAACACAACAGCTCAATACAAATTCAACATTCTTAAATTCTCTATCGCATCTCTACACTCTATCAATTTACAATATCTCTCGTGAATTATTTTACTTACTAGTATTGTTCTTGTCTTTCTTGCACTTTACATTCTTGCAAATTTATTTTGTCATTCTTTATATCTCTTGCTCATTATTTTTCCTGCACTTAATTTCTTTGCATCTACTCTCCTGCATTTACTTTTTCACAAATCATATTAAGAAATTCATATAAACAAGTGTTTAGGGTTCATGCGTTTCTTCGTCCGTACTCGTATTGACTCAAGGCATCAGGGTAACACCTTATACTTTGATTTTGTTTTTACTGTGACTTGTGAGCATAAGCATCCTATAGATTTATCAATTGTCACTCGCACTTTCACATTCACTCACCGAATTGCACAGCACGAATACTCCGGTTAGCAAAGCTGAATCGTGTAAAGTCCTTGCATCCAAGGCAGATAGAACCCCGCGGCCGAGATTGATCCTTCCTCGGCCCACAATCAACTGATTAAAAATTAGATCAGCGCAAACTCAGTAACCTAGATCAAAACCTCGCTCAGCCACTCGGCCGCGAGTTGGCACGCCCGCGCACATGTCACCAAGCCAGAAGGACGCGTGTAAGCCAAGAAGACCTCGGTCGAGTGCCACGTGAGTAAGATCCCTTTTTTTGGTCTTTTTTAGGGATAAAGCATTAGACCAACTTCTCGATCACATTTCGACATCTCAACAATTTAGTTTTTAGGTCCTATTGTGTATATTATTTCTGCAAATTTTCAGCCAAATTAGTTGATGTAGAACGAATGACAGTCTGAATTAAAGAACAGCTCGATTGTGGAAAAGGAGGAAAACCCGGTTTGCTGCAACTTTGGCATTCGGTGTCCAAATCGCGATTGTTATAGCTTTCCGGAAAGGGAACGACGCCAAGAACAAAACCCATTGCTTTGCCACAACATGTGGGTTTTTCGGGCTTTCGAGATTGTTTAGGGCCTCAAAACTGCAATTTACTGTTTTTCAGAATTTTCGGTTTCCTAGTTTGTTTTGGATTTGTTTTATTTTTACCCGTGGGCTTTAGGGTTTCATTGTTAGTCGCCCTAGGGTTTCTTTTCTCATATATATGCAACCTTAAACGGCTACAGAACTTATCTTTTATCATATTATCAATCAAATTGAAAATTTTCTCTTTTATCTCTAGTGGACTCCCGAACATTTGTTTTAGGTTTATTGCTTGTAAACCTTAGATGATCTTTCCGACTGCATCATTACTCATTAGTGATCTTTAAGGTATCAAACTAGATTAAATCAATAAATGAACCAAATCTGTCAAACTTGAACCGTTCATACTTATAATCTTAAGTCGCTATTTTGATTTTTAGGTCCTAATGATACTTATGCAAATTTTCAACCAAATCGGTGATCGTTAAGATGTCAAACTAGATTAAATCAACGAACGAACCAAATCTGTCAAATCAGAACCGTTCATACTTATAATCTTAAGTTGTAGTTTTGAATGCCTTAACGATCACCAATTTGGCTGAAAATTTGCAAAGTGATCTACACATTAGGATCTTGAAACTAAACGGTTAAAATTCTAAAATATGATCGAAAAGTTGCTCTAATGCCCTATCCCTAGAAAAAAGTTTTTTTTTTAAAATCTCTCACTAGAAGGGCCTTGTATATACATATATTTGTGCGCGCGCTTAAGCTAGCTAAGCTTCTAAACAGACTTTGTGCGCCAAGAGTCTGGGTGTTAATTTGGTTTTCCAAAGTGAAGAGTTAGATCATACATATAGCATGCATATACTGAATGTCAATAATTTGGATAAGGTAAGACATATAGCGAACTCTTTAGAGTGCGAAAATCCTAGAATCTTAATATTGGACAAAAATAAACGGTGATCCCTCCTTTGTTTTAGAGTTTTAGGGTGGTGAAGTCTAGTTTCATTTATTAATTCAAATTTACCAGCTACATATCAGGGATTGCAAAATATGATTATTCTCCTCCAATCTAAAACTGGGAACATTACCTGTTATAAAACTGAGAACTCGTGCCATTCCCTAGAATGCTACAGAAAGACGCAAAGACATATTACTCCCCTCAGAAAGACCTTTGGGACCAAACACCAACAAAGCCACTACCCCAATATCCAGAGCCACAGGAGCTCCAACCCCAACAAATATTGTCTGTACTACGAAGCTTTTGATCTATGGAGAAGGCTCCGTCCATAAGCCTGGTTTTGGTGTACATAAAACAGAAGGCGCATATGTATAGGAATGCCTTAGCCCCTAGGAAACTAGCATGCATAGTGATTTTACCAATCACTGACTTTATGGGTTCCCGTACGTTGACTAGAATCTATGGAGGCAGAGGGGTGGTGCATTTGATTACTTGGTCAATAGGAGAGTTATACGCTAAACACTAATTAAACTTTTATAACAAATACATTTATCGGGGTTTCACTACAACAATCGGAAACTGTACAGTACTTCGATCACCTTGATGACGGGATTCTACGAATAGGGTTTCAGAATATGGGGATAAAGGGATTCAGAACGAAGGGTCTTGCATGGTCTTCATTATATCATTAGTTTTCGGCGGGGAAGTTTTAGTGTTTGTTCTTTCAGAAATTCATATCATAATTAGATTCCCAAGATTTTCTAGGAAAGAATTCCTAGATCAATTAGGAAGAGGATCCCTAGATTAATTAGGAAGAGAATCCCATATGTAAAAGGAGATCCCCCAATCTGAATAACTAGAACCCATTTAATCAAAACCCATGTGATTGTGAATATGCTTATAATAAAAAATGGGTACCACTTAATAGCCTATTACGAGCATTATAAAACACAATATAATCAAACAAACTAGTCTCTCCATTCTTGACTTATTCGGCTACAATGGTGCTGCATTTATTAGTAATAGCAGTTGGGTAGTTTTTTTTATTATTATTATTTTTTTTAATTTATGATAGCTAGGTAGTTTATCAAGAACTAACATTTAGCAAATTTGGTTGGTAAGGTACTATAAGATCCTTTTTTTTTTCTTCAACCATTAAGATCAACAAAAAATAGTTTTGCAAAATTACATCAGAAAAAACTACTATTCAACCAATTTTCACTATCTTAGAAATGAAACAAGGATAATTGGACAATATAAATGATAGCAGGTCAATTAACTGATTTCCTACAATCACGTCAAATAAAAGAGGAAATCAGGTATATAAGAGTAAGAACTATCTCACAATAGAGTACCGATTTAATTAGGGACCATCATGAGTATGTATCAGTACCAACTATCAACACAAAAATCGCATAAATTGATTAAGAATCTTACCTTAATGTAAAGGGCAACCCACAAAAGTAACTAATATAGCTGGAAATTGCATCTCAAAAGCTTGTTTGTTTTTTTTTCTTTCTAAATCAGGGATCTCCAAATTTTACTTTGAGGTAATTAAGCCCTCAGGCGGGAAAATTGAAGCTTTAATTGGCTTGTGGCGGGAAAGAAAAGTAGAAGGAAAAGGGGTCTCTAATCTCTATATATGTTTTCCAAAACAGGGGTAGAGATGGAAAAAAATAAATTCAAAGTTGCATTAATTATTATTGTGTAATTAAATAGTGAAAAGCTATGAGAAGTTGACATTTGTCTGAGTGTGGCTCACACTCACTCAAGTGAGTGTGTATATAACACTCCCCAAATTTCAAAATCCAATTGAAAAATAGAAATAAATTCCCATTAAAAGTCGAGAGTTATTTCGTTCTTTTCTCTACAACTTTTGTTCTTCTTCAGAGTAGTCGACATATTTAACTCAATTCATGGAGTCTTCTCAATCAGATTTTACTCCTTCTGAGTTGTATGCTTTAAACTTACAAGGGATATTTTATGGTGAAGATATCTGTTAATTAACGTCCTGAGCTTCATAATATTTAATTAGTCTTTTTGATTTATGTGTGAAATTTGTTGAAACAATATTAGCAGAAAACTACCACTGGATTCATAGACTACTTTATTTGGCATTAAATCCTCCGGTCTCTACGACAACTATAGAACGACTATTTTCAGCTATGAAAGTTATTAAAAATCGACTTCAGAGCAAGATAGAGGAAGAGTTTCTTGATGATTGCATGATAGTTCATATAATTGAAAGATAATTTGCTGATAGTATTGAAAATGAGTCAATAATTAATGAATTTGTTACAAATTAAGTAGTCAAATTGCATCTTAACTTGATCAATTTTATATGTAACAATCAAATCTACTTGTTCTAATGAGTCGATTTTTTTTATTGTACAAAATTTCATTTATATATATATTCATATATTTCAGAATTTTTATCAAATGGAAGTTTAGCCCAGTCTCTTTTGAAACTGATCACTCCACAATGCATGGATATGACCCATTCGGTGAAATCTGGTGGTTTCAGTTCACAAAACTTGGTTTAGGCAACGGAAAAGCATCAGTACCGGTAGGGATGGTCGATCTTTCTCCAGATTAGCCCCTAAAAACCCCAGGGTTTTTGGTTTATAAGACAGGCAACTTTAAGCTTAATTAGGGGCAAACAAATCAAATCCCAATGAGGTACTTTAGGATTTAATCGAGAAGAAAAACCTGTATATTCTCCTTTGGGTTGGATTGCTTTCCTGCTTCACATTCCTAGTAAGATTCTAGTTAACGTTTTGACTTATGCTTTTAGAATATTGTTCTTGTCTTAGGGTTTGACATGGGTCTTTCATCATAACATTCACTATGTTACGCTCCTGCCTCGCAACTCAAGCAACCAAAGTCCATAAACACTATGGCCTCCAAATAATCAGTTCCTGGTATCAACGTCGGAAGGTTGTCATTGAGCTTCCATGTGTTTCACTGGCATGGAGGAAAAGAAAACCCCTGGACTGGATCCCAATCTGCTAGCGTTAATTTAAACACCTCAAAACTCCTTACAAGGAGAAAGTACAGATTGCCTCCCTCCACTTACTTGGGGATGCAAGTCCATGGATGTGCTGGTACGAGTCGTATCACAGCTTGGATTCATGGACACATTTTGTGAAGCTATTTTTGGAGCACTTTGTCCCTTTTTGTTGATCTTTGCCTGCTTGATCAGAAGGGTTCAGTGAAAGAGTTACAAAAAGAGTTCTAAAGATTAGCTGCGCAAGTACCTGAGTTGCCTAATGAACAGTTGATCTTTGAGCTCTTTATCCGCGGACTAAATACAAAATTGCGACTTGATGTGGGATGCTCTGGCCACAAATCACTAGAATCTGCCATGAATCTTGCTTGATACTTGGAAGCTCCGTTATTCAGTTTTGAAGAGCAGGAGCAACCCGGTTAGTTACCAGAAGAATCTAAATGGTTCTAACTGCTAAACAGCCCATTAGACTAACACTAGCTTTTGTGAGATAAATTTCTCCAGAAACGGCTCATTTACATGCTTGTTTGTCTGTTTAATTTCTTATACATGTCACCTTGTTAATACCCATTTATTAAATAACAAATTACATATAAGTTATTGACAAAAGATGACTAAACAAATACATCATTTAAAGATTGAATTAAACATATAAGGACTAAATCTTACAAATAAGGACAATGTGTTATCCACTTGGCACATGTCATGAGTTAATTTACTTTTTTACCCTTAACTACTTCTTTTAACTTCTAATCCTTTTATAATGATTAAATCTTACAAATAAGGACAATCTGCTCTCCACTTGTTAAATGTCATGAGTTAATTTACTTTTTTACCCTTAATTACTTATTTTGACTTCTAATTCTTTTATTTATTTATTTTTTTCTGAGAATAATCCCTTTATGTTACTTATTTTTTTCCTTGAGAATAATATGTTTATATTACTTTTTTTTTTCCTTGAGAATAATTTCTTTATGTCACTTCACAAGACCTCACTCTCCTACTACTCTCATCTCATCGCCTAATCCTACTATTGCACTCATCCATTCCTGCTACTGCACTCGCTGCACTCATACTCGTCAAGTTCTGTCACTGCACTTGTACTCATGTCCAGTTCTGCTACTCATGTTCCTCTACTGCACTTGTGATTGTCTAATCCTGCTACTACACTCGTCTAATCCTGCTACTGCACTCGCTACACTCATACTCCATCTAGTTCTGCTACTGCCCTCGTACTCGTGTTCTGCTACTGCACTCGTCATCGTCCAATCCTGCTACTGCACTTGTCATCGCCTAATCCTGCTACTGCACTCGTCATCCCCTAATCCTGCTACTGCACTCATCCAATCCTGTTACTACACTCGCTGCACTCATACTCATCCAATCCTTTTACACGTTGCTAAGAGAGAGAATCTCAGAGCTCTTCGTTAAACTTCTTTTTCTTATTTATTGCTGAACGTATTCTCAGTTCAGTAGCAGCTTCATTTATAGTAACAGGAGCAGTAGTAGTAGCAAGAGCAGTTGAACGTGTCCTCGGTTTAGTAGCAGTAGTAGGATACTTTTTCTTCTTTATTGCTGATCGTGTCCTTGGTTCAGTAGCAGCTTCATTTGCAGTATCAGGAGCAGGAGCAGGAGCAGGAGCAATTAGATATGTCAATAAGCAGTAGTAGGATTCTTTTTCTTCTTTATTGAATTATTGCTGAACATGTTTTTAGTTCAATAGCAGCTTCATTTACAGTAGCAATAGCAGGAACATGAGTAGTAGCAATTAGATCTGTCCATCCATGAATGAAATTAAAAACATTGAAAATCGCATCATTCCCACAGCAAAATTACTAGAGCAATAGCAGGATCACCCTTTTGCACCTACACACAGTAGCATAAAGTTCCTCAGATCATCTTTGTCCATAGAATATTGCATTAGGCGCTGCATGTGGTATCCAAGAGCTGAATAATAATTTTTTCCACCCTCTCCACCTCTCGTCTTCTTCCTCTACCCTCTCCGCCTTTCTTGTTCTCATTGATCTATTCATCTTTCTTTCTCATTATTCTGGGCATACCCAAAGAAATGATTTTAATTAATCAAATGAATTTTCCCCAAAACTCTTTTGTGAAAATTCTAGTTTGGATCCAAATAAAAAATAAATTGAATCTTGCTGATCTTATTGTTTGGTCATGAGATAAAATGAATTTCATAGAAAGAGGGCATTAACAAATCATATAGCAAAAGCCATTATAGATTTTTTTTACATAGAAAGAGGGCATCACAGCTGCAAAGAACAGACCAACATACAATCACAAAAATCCTATCTTTCTACATAGCGCTAAATTCCCAAAACAAAAAGAATCAGTCTTGAAGAAAACCACAAAATGGGCTCCCAGAAAACTATTAAAATCAAAGAACCCACTAAAAAAAAGTACATTAGAAAACAAGTTTCATAGTATTGGGTTTCTCTTGGGTTTTGATTTTGAATTGTGTTTCTCCTGGGTTTTGTTTCTTTGGCCTAGATTGATTTTATTTTCTAGGTCTTGCATTGCTCAAAGGGATGACCTTGAGTATTTTGAAAATCCAATGAGAGTACTGCAAAGACTGAAATTTTGGGACCTAAGAAAAATGACATAGCAATTGGATTTTGATTGCTTAAGCTATCTTAGATTGTTGGGCGATAGCTAGACTGTTGAACTATGACCAGCTGCAATTAGCAGTTGCAATTATATATTGAGAATACCAGCTCATTAAGATTGAAAAACCCAGCTCCAAACCTCAAATTTCCCAAATTAAAACCCAGTTTCAAACAACCCATCTCCTTCAAGATCCAAATATATTCCCAAACAGAGGAAACCCACCTCCGAATACTCAACCTCAATCAAAATCCAATACATGGGCGAAAATGGAGAAAACCCACCTCTAGATCCGAATCTGAAACCAACCCTTGCATCTCCATCTAAATGCGAATTGATACCTTTGTAATTAAGGTAGGTGGTATTGAGAATTAGCTCTCTTGATGAACCAAGTGTAGATTCTCCACCATTCTTTGTAACTCCCATTGCACCGCCGAGCTCTCTCTTCTTCTTCTTATCGATTCCCCGTATCAGCAACTCCCGCTTCTCCTCGTAACCTACATCGCTGTGTGAGAAAGCCAAAATCAAAGCTTCTGCTTTGGAAATAAGCAGAATGAAGAAAAGTGAAAGTGAGAAGGTGGAAGGATGGTTACGGTGGAAATCGTTTGAGGTCGTTTTATTCGATGAGGTCTGGGCGCTTGCTTAGTGATAAAACGATGCTTTTTATATGCCGCAACGGTGCTGCTACCTGAGCCTTATCGTCGCCGTCGTCGGTGTACTTTCTTTTCCGGCTTTCTAGAATAATCGGAGATTCGGCCATGGCAGCTAAGCCGCCGGGGTTTTGGGTAGCATTTGAGCTCTGGGTTTTGGATATTTGGTCAGTGGTAATACCCGTAAATTGTGATGAAACTCGAGCATTTTGGTCATTTTTCATTAAAATTAAATGTTATGCTTGCATCATTTGGCTTTTGGGTCTGGGCTTATGTCTTTATTTGTATAAATCTTTTTGAAAGTGAGTTTTCTGTATTTACATCTTTGGTCATGTGCTACTATGTAATTTATCTTTTATTAAATGGCTCATTTACATATGGTAACCAGCCAACATGAAATAACTTCAATTGCAAGTTTATTAAAAGGATCCGGTCGGGTTGTTTGTGATTAACGTATACCTGGTCTTTTTAGGAATTTAACGTCTAAATGGGTCCAGACCGTCAAGCTGTGACCCGTTTAAATGAGTTATCGAATTCAATATGACATAATCTTTTCTCTTTTTTTTGTTAGGGAAAAGGAATCAGGTTCCAAAATATTACGACGTCATAGCGTCAAGGTAGAGGGTTTCAAGAAACCACTCATACTCTCATAGTACAAGTACAAGCACAATATAGACTGCACAAAGCAGCCAGAAACTCCTAACCAAACTGCCCAAAGCAGTTAAATTATTACTAGCCAACAAATCGAAAACCTAAAGGAACTCCAGAAAAGAAAAGCAAATAAATAAAATTCCCTAACCCTACCCTATCCAAAGATGGAACCACTGTCTTGAGCATCTTGACGCCTAAGACCCAGATGGTGTACGTCGCAACACAACAACACAGAGCACGGTAACATCCAGAAGACAAAAATAGGGCTAGAAGAAAAACTGTCTACCTCCCCAAAAGCCCAATCCAACCCAAACTAAGTGAAAAGGAAAAAGGAGACCTGAGCCAAAACAAGGCCCAGATCACTAGGCTGCAACCACAACCCAGTAAGGCAGAGGCCCAAGCCCACTACCAAAATCCAACTTCCTCACACCGGTCGAACTAGACCTGCCTTCCCGGAAGGTAGCCCCGCCATTCACCTTTCCGGCGACCTCCATCTCTCCTCCACCATCACTGGGTCCTCTTAGAGTCCGGCCGGAATGCCCACTTCAAAAATCGATCAACTGAGCCCGGGAACCACCACCACCCGTTCTCAAAACCGCTCGAACTCGCACCTGCCGCTGTCACCACCGCTATCGGAACCTCAATAGACTGAATCGCCAAGCCCTACACCGGAGCACCACCACGATTGACTTCTCAGACCCAGATTGAAACAAATCTGAAACCAATCTGCCACCGCCAAAGTTTGGAACAAGCTCCCAGAAGCCACAATCCAGAAAAACTCCACACCCACCACCGCACCATCGTCGCACACCACCTGGGAGCGCGCTGCAGCCTTGCCTGGTCCGGGGAGCGAAGCTGCACCACCACTAGCAAAACGAAACCCTAGGTTTCGTGAACCGAGGTCGCTCCAAGAAATTCAGAGGACTCCTTATACCGTCTAGTCATTAACATGACATAATCTATTTATTAAACGGATTAGGTGTTATCTCACGTTAACTATTAGTAAATAGATTGTGTTTGAGCTTGTAATTTTACAAAAAGTATGATGAGTTTGAATTTATTTACAATAACACATTTAATATGTTGACAAAATACAAACCCAATACCCATTGATTACCCTTATAAACGATAGTCGGGCCTGTGTAGAAGTTTCCAAATAGTTTTTCTAGTTTCCATTTTTTTTTTAATCTGTATTTACCTATTGGCTAAATAGAGCACAAGGCTCCACTGTCACACATTGTCACTCGTTTCGTCTCGCTGCGTTAGCTCATCACTCATCCAATCTTGCCGTTTGGTTTTTTTGCTTGCCCATTTCGGTGTCCCCAGCGTTCCATTTGGATCAGCTGGAAACGGGCGTAGATCGTGGGTTTGTTTTGTAGTTGTTTGCTTTTTTCCTGTCATAAATTTTTTTTTAATAAATATTAAACAAAAAAAAAAGACACATTGACACTCGTTTCGTCTTCCTCACAGAGCCTCGATTCCCAAATGAGCACCACCAAAATGGTTATTTCCATAGGGTTTGAGCTAGAGCTCCCCAAAGACCACACCCAGCCATCAATTCAAGACTTCCAGCGCTCCCTGGAATCTCTCTCAACCAATTAAATTGAGCTCCACAAAAACCAGAATTTAGTCCTGGAAGGCTAGAACAAATCCACAACCCCAAACCCACGCTCAACTTCAACTTCCCAGTGTTCCATAGAAGCAAAGACAAAGCCTTGGACTTGGGTCAAGAAGGTTGAGATGGCTTCGCTGCATCTGCTGGGCACCGTGGATGGATTGGTACGAGTCCAAGCAAGGATTGGGCTCCTGGGACCATTTGGTGTTCCTCAACAGCTTTGGGCCTCCACCTTTGGGCTACATCTAGTACAACAGCTCCTCTGGAGAAGTGTGACGTTGAATTTCTGAGCTGGACCGAAGAGGATTTAATGAGGCGATATTTGGTGGAGTCTCTTCGGCCAGACTCGCTTTACAATGCTATGTATATGGCCCAGCTTGTGAAAGCTGGTGGTGGACATTTGTTCCAGGGTTTAAAAATATACTAAAATGTATATTTTTAATATGAAAATGCTTGGAATTCCAAAATTTTATACCAAATTTGGATCCTAAATGATGTGGCATTTGCCCTGTCATCACTCAAAATATTTCTATTTATTTTCAACCCTATTAACATTTTTATAAATAAATTTTTAAACTAATTCAATGGAGATTTCCATTCTCTAAAGCTAAAATCAATCGAGTGAATTCCAATACAAATAGTTATTAGTTGGTTTTGTTCACTTATGGGTGATTACCAGGTTAGCAAAAGCAGTTATCTATTGTCGTAGGCATTGCAATCTGCCCAATTGTCAATAGAAATTTGTTGAGAATCAAAATTGAGGGTAGAAATTGGTTTCAGCTATGGTTATAATTGAGTTTGATTATGAGAGACGCTTAGAGATGTAGATGAGAAAACGATCCCGAATTTTTGAAAAAGTTGTTTCTCAAAGATGTAGGTGCTTAGGGCTTCAGATAAAATAGTGAAGTTTTTCATGTTATAATCTTCATATAGAATATAATTAGATGATGGCCTGTGATGGTTGAATAGCATATCATAGTTTTTCATGTTATAATCTTCATATTGAATATAATTGGATGATGGCCTGCGATGGTTGAATAGCATATCATTCATTGTTGAATACCCTAGGGCTGAATTCTTTTCTCAGAAAGTCAGAAACTTATAAGGATTTTTTTCTTAAATTGATAAAGGTTATAAATAAACCTAGGATATTATTAAGCAAAAAAAAAAAATTGATGAAGTGCCAAATGCCACCTCATTTGGGGTTGAAATTCGTTAATAAATTTTGGAATCTCTAGCACTACTCTTTGTGAGAAATTACAGGAGAGTGAACAATGTATGAAATTAGCGCTGTTTCTATTTAGAACCAAAGATAAGATGGGCTATTTTTAAACCAAAACGCACTGTTTGTATACTGGACATGTTAAATGTACTTGGATTTGGGACGGGGCCTCAGTAACCGAGAATTCAAGTTCTTCTTCAGCAACCTCAATGCCTCTGGAAGAGGTGTTTCTACTGTAATGAACCACATCGTGTTGAATGCACCATAAATCCAGCCACGGACCGGCAGTTCAATACAGTATAAAAACCTTCATGTACTGTTTCTATAATTCTTTTTTCACTCATCAGAAGAAGGTTTCACAAAGCAGTTTAGTCATGTATGCGTTGGCTCACAAGCAGAACTAAGGAAGACATAGAATCAGATCACCAAGAAATTCAGGAGCATAAAGGTAACCTTGTTCCAGATTTTGATAGTACTGAGTACATAACAAAACACGAAAGACCGCAAGCAAAAACCGACCTAGGTGACCGTCAGCAAAAGAATAGACACTAACTGAAAGAGAAAACTAAACAGCGTCCACCAAAATGAAAGGCACTCCAAATAGGTTACAAGCACTGTCCAACTTGAGCTCTTGGTACTCCCATTTCCTCATCTCCATACCATCAGGAGCACTTTCCTCGACCTTCTTGGTGCCCACTTTTTTCCAGATTGTCGAAAGCACCGTTCCGTTCAACTCCACCTGGTACACTGGTACAGTTTAAAAACACATATTAGGATGCAATTTTGTTGGTTTCAAATTTTCAAGCCAACCTTCAAATCATTACTATACTTTCACCAAATTATAGTTTCTATTGTGGTATCAAACACTAGAAAGGAGTGTCTTACAAAAGATTTTTTTCATGGCAACCTTCAAACCGCAACTAAAAATTTTACAAAAATTAACAGTTTCTATTTCGGTATCAAACAGTAGGAAGGAGTGTCTTACAAAAGATTTTCTCATGGCCCTTCTTGTGTCCTCATCAGCATCCTTGAATGTGTCTTGGAAAAATTTGTTCAAAGCTGCATCACCATCAAGCTTCTCATCTTTTTCCTGGAAGCAGAGAACACAGAATATTTACCCCAATCAATTAGGTTGAGAGACTAATGGAAAATCAACCAGGTTAAAAAGCAAACCTAATTCACTTGGGCTTCAAGCTTGTCCCAATCTACCCATTTTGGTTTGGAGGATGGGTAAGATGGCCTTTGGACGCCAATAACTGTAAGCAGTTGCATCTAATTAGCACCAAATTTACTTGTAAAATTGGAACCGATAATGGGTGGACCCCAAAAAACATGGCCACTGGTTATAGGAATATTAATGTACCTGGGGCATTAACCTTTAGTGGAACAGGGTTATCCTTGCTGAACTGGACATCTCTTGAATGTATAGGTTCAGCTTTGGCCAGGCGAATGTCAACTTTGGTAGACAAAACATCAAATCTGCACTTTTCAGGAACCATTTGTTTCCAATAAATAAAACCCCAAGGATTAATTTCTCATCCAAAAGTGTAAGACGTAAAAAGGATATGCCTTCCCTAATGCATATATAAACCTAGCAAATGGCTCAAGGGTATAACAGTTCCTTAGGCTAGAGTAAAGGCAAAGGATACTTTGTGCCACTCATTTCATATATAAAATTGAGTAAACTGGAAAGGGTACTCCAAAGAATTCTCTAGATATACATGATATCTTAACAAATTAAGAAGATTCCTCAGCACCACAAATAGATGCAATACCTTTCCAAACAGGCGAGGCTGAAAATGATATGTCTCTTCTCCAGGAACATCAATGCTGACACTTAACTGCAAACAGCCAAAACAAGTAAATCAGGCAGGCATAAAATTGAACAAAGAGACCCGAAAGAAAAAATTATTTTAGGCATGCAATATTCAGAAAATGATAGGCAAGAAGCATACTATTTGTCCACCAAAGTCAACAGCAACATCTTTGGATCTTTGCAGCAAGATATAACCAAGAAAACTATATTATTGAGAAATCATGCACAAAGAAAGTGCGTGTGTTACCTTGTTGATGATATAACAAGCTTTCCATTACGATACACTGGATCTTTGTTTTGCATCAAATGATAAGATATCGCTGAAACCACGATTACTGCTATATAATTGCTGAAATCATTTTAAAGCTTCCTCATCGCCACATGCTCCCCAACTCTAGTTCTCAGCTTATGTATGCAAAGGACACACCCCTGCATTTGCAGGGATAACCTCTGGCCTTGTGCACATCTCAAATTCATTCCAGAGGAACTTCCTGCACCACAACATGTAACTTCAATAAGACACGAATATATGGAGGAAAAATGTATTGTTAACCAGGTGGATTTTATTATAGTACTGAAGGAGAACTCACAATTTTTTGGTGGAGGTGGATTCTCACTTTCCTTGTTCGCTGCGGAATCAGATTTTTCGGCTTCATTTCAGGTGTCAGATTTCTCCACTGTTTCAGCCTTTGATTCAGTCTTTGCACTGACAGTCTCTTCCCCTTAAGCTAACTTCCATATCAATCACAATAAATATGTAGTAATACCTTCATAAAGATTCGTAAAGCTGACCGTATAACCCAGGAAACGATTGCATCAAGTGACAATCAACCTCTTCAAATTTATCACAATTGTGGACATAAACATCTCTCAAAAACCAAATGAGACCTGTTACACTCATGACGTTATAACTGAATCCATCTACTATTTGCTGTGAGTATATACCTTTCAGCCAATCATCAAGTTTCTTATCCCAATTCTCATACTCTTTGAATTTTTCACCACTTAAAAAACTGATCCTTTGGGTAATAATGGCATGCTGTACGTTTGCAATAAAATTCATGTTTTCTTCAGCACACAAGAGAAAAGGATGTGCAATGAGTCGATCAACGAATACATCATATTTCCTAAAAACAAATAGCACGAAGAAATGAAAATTAAAAACCAAACCAATGACATAACACACATCCATATATAAAATAGTCGAGGAAACTAATCATATTACTTACCCTTTTTGGTCCAGACCAAAATAATTTAGAAACAACTTTAGGTCATCCGTTTGTGGCAATGACTTCAACAGAAACTCCAGCACGTCCTTATAATCTTTCCAATCATCCAACTTTGCCTTTTTTATGTCGTACACCGAATTCTCAGTCGATGAATTACGATCAAAGAGGATTTTGATTTTGAAACCATTCTTCCTGTCATTAATTAGGGCGTAGCTACTTCTTTTTTTTAAACCCAGATGAAGAAGATAGCGTTCATGTATGTACTTGATGGTCTTCATAGAGTTCCTGCAATATACAGTCAGCTTAGTAAATAACATACTATATTTAAAAAGGACAAATGCTAAGAGAATGTCTATACCTAACAGAGAGACGCCAATTTTCAGGCAGCTCAAAAATTTTGTTATCTGGTAGCTCACTGAGAAGAGAGTTGAAGTGCTCGTAACATAAAATCCACGTCTTCTCTAATTTGTTATTGGTGAGAAACCAGGGCTGTAGGATTCCATCTTGATTCAATTTGGAAGCTGCTTTAAAAATATGCTTAGCTACTTCTCCTTCATTCTGTGCAAATTTGAAAAAACAGGCTTCTTTTTGTGTCTCGTTGTCAAATCGGATAGTTCCAGTGTAGTATGATTCTGGCACGAAGAAGTTCTTTATCTCATACGAGATTAAACGAGCGCCTATCACCTATAAATACACACACACACACACACACACACATCAAATTTAAATTCTTTCAGATTACATTAATCAATATTCACATATACTTATGCAGACATATAAATAGAGAAAACATACCTTATTGAGGAGGTACAGACGATCCTGTTTTGTTACGATGCTCCTCAATATGGTTCTTTCGTCAACCAGACTCATTTTAACTCTAGATACCTAAAAACAAAAACAGAAAAAAATAACAAGGTTCAGTCACATTGACAAGGCCGAAACCATTGAGACTTCAAATCATTTAAAATAAAATTCAAATCATCACAAACTATAGATTACCAAACAGCATAACAATTTCAATGCATATAGAGGCACACGAAACCGCTACCCCAATTGATATTGTAGTTTCTCTACTCTGGAGGGTGCTTACATATTGATCGGATAAAATTTAATGCATATCCCCAGTGCATGTACTTGGTCTTTTGGTGAATATCTTCTTAGTCTCTGCTTTCTGCTAACGGAACCCCTTTATCTTGGATCCTAGTGTTGATTAATATTGCAGTTTGTATTGTTCTTGTTCATTTTAATGTCTTCTTTTCTCTACCGTATGTGAATTCACGGCGAAAGTTATGAAAGAATTGTCGCTAGCTATATATGCAGTGGTACATCATATATACACGATGAAATTGAATTACATAACGCATACATGTTAGAAGATGTATTTGATTCAAAGTCAAAAACTTGGGAACGAATCAGACAAATGGGATTCGAACCCTAAACCACAATCCGAGCAATCTCAAAGAGGCACTGAATCAAAGACCTTGCGAACAGAGAAATGGAAGGCCCATATTTTGTTTCACAACAATCGATCAGAAGTGAGATTTAGCTCAATCAAAACATACCTGATAAGCTGCCGAAGAAGAACAGTCGAGACTGCGAGTTGGCAAAATTGCTTCGAGGCCGGCGCACTACGGTGGTGGCTTAAACTTTGCTCAGACAGTCCAAGACTGAATATGGAATTTAAGGTCCTTACCCTAACGCCATAGTGGGTCCATCAGTTTTTTTTTATGTGAAAAATCAAAATCAGACATGTCTCATTTGCAACAAACAAAATACGAGTTTTTTCTTTTTGACAAAACTTTGAATTTTTCTAATGTCTCTTTCGTTTCAGAATAAATAAAAACCCTCTCATTTTGATTCCGATTTAAAATGAATCCGTAACGAGATTGACTAAAATCAAAGTTAATTCTGGCGTCTAATCATTAGTATCTTTATTCCAACTACTATCATATATTTATTGTAAGTGATAAGAAAAATCAAAACCTACATATCATACTAGTATAATGTATCATACGTCATTATAGATCATGATTGATCATGAAACATGTGACAACACCAAATAAGTTTTTTGCAAAGCTAAAAGGTATCAGTCTTACAAAAGTTGGGGGTCACATTCGAATAGCCTAAATAATACAACACAATAGTCAATAAGAGTTAGCAAAGGAAACCAAAAACGCACAGCTCGTAATATTAACCATAACACAGCTCGTAATATAGACATAAGCAAATGATAATATATTATTGACCCTCTTCTATTATCTTAAGCATCACATTCCCTCTATTTTCAATCGCATTTTTGTTTTTACTCATCTTATGCAGCATGAAATATATATGATGTTTAGTTCACATGCTTCTTCACGCACTCAACAGATTGGCCTATTTGCAAACTTGCCAACTCCGTCTATTTCCACAACTACTTGTGAACTTCTTCTTTGTCATTTACTTTATATATTGAGCTGGAAAATACCGTTTGATGAGTTCAAGTTCATTAACTTGTGATCTTATTCTATTGGCCAAGTGGGTAATAGATCTTAAAACAGATCATGAATCGTTGATAAGTAAAAGATATTCCGATGATTTTTGGAGCTGCAGATCAATATATAGCACTACTTGACAGAAATAAAGTTCCATTTATACTACAGTATAATATTACTAGTTTGATTATGAGTTTTGATCCAATTTCAAATTTCATTTTTAATCTGTGTTTAATTAACACTTGCGATTTATTAAGAAGTGACGTACTTTGCAAATATTTTTAAATAACCAGAGACCAAAATTAGAGGCAACAAACAGTTGTCTCGATCAATTAAGAAATTTACATGTTAAGGAGCATATTAATTAAGAAGAATATTGCTTAGAGCAAAGTCAAATAGCTAGGCCTTTTAATTTTTGGTCACATTCCTTTAAATACTAGCTGATTCTTCTTGCATAAAGCTAATTCCTTTGTTTGCATTGATCATTAGCACTGATTACATGCACTAATTTTCCCCAAAAAATTTAAATTCTCACATTTCCAAATTCCAATTACTAGTGTACTACTAATGGAGAGACCACAATCATCAACACATAATCACATATCCATTCCAGTACTGCGACTACTATTTCATGCATATCTTTCAGCGCTTTTCACTCCTTCAAGTCCAAAGCTCCACCCTTCATCCAACCCCACCTCCTAAACAATCTCAACTCCATGGAAGACACACCATCCCTACCTCCATCCAAAATTAACCTATGAACTAACAGCCTCCTCAATATCATACACCAAGTCCACCACCGCAACCACCACCTTTGCTCCACTTAACTTCCTCTTCAAGCCATGCACCTCCCTTCTTCCCCCACCAAAATCCTCCTCGACGTCACCCTCACCGCATACGTACCCCTCCCAAATCCTCACCGTTGTTTGCCCTAGCAGTGCCGGAAAGTCCACCCTCCTCGACATCCTCGCCGCCTGAACCTCCCCCACTAGCGGCGCCCTCCTCCTTAACTCCTCCCCTCTCAACAATTAATCCTTCCGAAAACTCTCTGCCTACGTCCCTTAACATGATGCACACAATGTTCGTTTGGTTGTTCTGGTAATATGAATCAGAGTTGGGCATCATCAAGTATTGAGGTGCCTAAAAACTAATTAAAGACCCACACAAAAATAGACTTGCAGTCCTCTCTAGACATCGATCGAAACACTGGTGTCGCCTCAAACTTCAAATGTTTCATTAAGCAGTAGATTTCCAATAAACACTATCTCAGTTTTCATAAATTTTATTTATCACTCATGTCAATTACAGTTTAACCTCAAAGACCTGGTTGGATATACTCGACTGAAGACCCCTATCCTTGGTCCTACCCAAGAAACCATCCGGAAGCAAAATATCCAAATCCTGGTCAGGATGGACCGCAATAGCCACACTTTGATTATGAGAGGCTTAAGATGGGTTACGGACCACCCACAAGAACCTTAGGCCACTCCTCTCTAACCCCACAGCTATTTCTCCCAACTGCTCCTTTGTAAACAATCCTAATTAAGCTTCCAAAACAGAGGAACAACACACTTCCACTTGGCTATGAGTTCAGCCATGTCAAACACTCGGGCACATCATCACTAGGATGGAGGGAGAGAGATAGCTGGGGGATGATGGAGGGAGTAGTGACAGAGACAATATATGGGGCGGTGTCATTGGCTCTGTAAGGTGGGGTGGTACGGTGATAAGTATGTGGATACTTCGTCCCTCGTGGTTTTGGTTCTTGGGAAAGTGGAGGATTTGAGGGAGAGGAGAGGCTTTTGTCTAGTGCTCTAGTTTGAGAATGTGGGATGTTGTGGTACTACAGGAAAGGGAAGTGTAATATATATAGCCATATAGGGTTTTTGGTTTTGATATAATTTTGGGGTGGTGGCCCTAAGTATTATTGTGCTACTAGAAATTTTTCTGTCCTCCAGTAGAACCATGTCAGCCTGACACATGGTCTACCAACCCAATAGAATAACGCCACGTGGATTTATTTAACACCTCATATCATAGCAAATTACCCTACCTCCTACTGCAGTAAAACCAACGTGAAACAAAAAAAAAACAAGAATCTTAAACGGGACGTTAACAGCTATCGTTAACTGATGCAAACACTATCAAAACACAAAAAACTGAAAGTATATTCATCCTCTGCTGTTGCTGTCATAGTTCTAAACTCGAATTTGGGTGATTTGTTAACCCTGCGATTTTCCCCTTCAGTTTTATCAATTATCTTTTGGGTAGATCATGTGCTTAGATGGGTGATTTTTCTTGAGCGTTAGTTTTACATCCATACTTCCAACCCCGATCCTTATAATCACAGAGAGAATGGGAGAACCAAATTAACAGAAATAGAAAGAGAAACTAAATTCGCAGGAATCGAGCAATTGAGCCGACCATGACAAGGTGAGTATCATTCGATTGAACGATTTCGATTAGTTCCGTAATAGAATCTGAGACTGATTAAACTTGTATAGATCTCTCTTCTTGAGTATTTCATTTCTGAGATTTGATTTTGACACCCAAGTGTTGGGTATGCTATAGAGTAATAGTCAAACGGAAGCACACCAATAGCAACACCCAATTGCCTCAGCCCTCAGGTACCATATTCTCTTTAGCAAATGCGATTTTTAGCTTTTCATATAAATCTGTGATTTGATTTTTCAGTTCATGAAATTGAAATTAATAGTAAATTGCATCACATTTCGGTTTGGGTATTGAAATTTGCTGTTTGTTCATGCTCTGGATTTATAGGAAGTAAGTGAAAAGATAGATTAAACAACTAAAGCTTAGTTATATATGGAAGGGTGAGATAGGTAAGATTACTCAAAAGTCTTCAGCAATGGAGCCGTCAAAGCTAGGAGTCGACTCTTGAGAAATATATGTTTATAAGAATTTTTATAATGATCACCATTCATATATATGCAGCCTCGGAACTTTTAGTTTGCAACTAATGTAGTGGTGAGTTTACCTCAACATTGTTTTACTGAGTTAAGTTCATATCCATTCAAGCATTTGGTCACTGATTAAATATGTTCACTGTTTCGAGTCAGGAGTAGTATAGTTTGTTGTTTAAAGAAAAGCCAGTGTACCAAAATCAAAACGTGTGCAGCTAAATATCATTGAATTCTACTGCTCTACCAAAGCAAAGAAACTGGAGAAAGAAGCTTAGCTATATTTATTTTCTGTAATTAAATATTAGGCCTACGTTAGTCTAGGTTTTTTTTTATCAATTTGAGTGAGCAAAACAAAACTATGGTGTTCCTTTTGAATTTTGTAAACCTCTCTCTTTGATTTTGTGTTGCCATCTGAAGGCTACTGGTTGATTATCTAACTTTCTTTCTAGGACTGATCTAAAGTACAAGTTCCAACTAACGTCTGATGCATACTATTTTTATTAAATGGCCAATTGCCTACTTTGAAAATTGCTGATGTAAGTGCAATGTGATATTCTCCCTAACAATGTAATAGATTAGTTGGTGTTATGCATCGAACACTAGTTATACCACAATGCAAAATATTTGATGTTGTTTTTGAATTTTGTATAGCATGTGTTGCCCAAAAAAAAAAGTATGACATCCATGTTCATTTTAGTTCTTACCGGTATCTATAAAGGTATGAGTTCATTATTTGTTCACTTGTTATGAAAATATTGATTGCCTACATAGGAGAGGGACTAATCCTAATGCTCTTGTATCAATGTTGGCTTAGATGCTTAATCTTATCCAAACCTGTTTTGCAGGTTTCAGCCTTGCAAACCTAAAATTGCAGAAGCAACAAGGGAAAATGATGCTCAATTGGCTCAACGCCGTGCACAGTACGGGGTCAAAACAAATTTATGATGCAATTTGTAATCGGATAGATAATGATATCGAGCTTGCTCTTTGCGACTCAATTTATGGTTGATTGCCTAAAATATACAGAAGCTTAGGGATTGATCAATGTGTTCTGTTCACGTATTTTGTTTGTATTGAGCAAGAGTACCACATATTTTGTAGTGTACTGTGCACATATTATTTTTCAAGGATATTAATGGAACAGATTAGCAATATACAATCATCAGAGACAGAGAGACTTATCTCCAAAAAAAAAAAAGGGAGATCATGGATCAAACGTCAAACAAAAGGATGGAAGTAGGATTCTACTGAGCATATATAACTAAGCTCATTTTAACTAAGCATTTAGTATATAAAACAAATGCCAGAATCCTAAACAAACACATTTTATACTCTTCATTAGTATAACATAACAATCCAAATCCTGATCATTATTGAAAACCGTATTTAGCAAAATCTAAGCCAATCAACTACTACTATTGGAGAAATTGGTTGTTTTTTCTCCACTGGTATCATATCATGAAGTCTTCTCCCATAAAGTCATAGCATATCCATATCACCAAATTCATAGAACAGCTGCAAAAATTTCATATTTGAAATGAGTTAAAATTATTGCACTGTAAAGTACACTACAAAGAAAAGAAGAAGAAAAAAAGAAACATGTTTTACTTTTGTATGCATTACCTTACAATGATATATATATTATTAGACTTCTTTTCCTCTATCGGACTGTTGCACGTAACTACTTGAGTAAGAATCCTACAATAGAAACAATTTATAATTAACAAAAATAAAAACAGTTTGTTCATACATAAAAATATATTATTCAAACCTGGCTCGATCGAGGAATCTGACTAGTTAGATTGTTTGCAGCAATCCTTGTGGATGAATTCTGTAACGAAAAAAAAAAATGAAGTGGATAATAAAGTTTAGGAGTAATAGTTTGACAGTGAAGGTATGATCTATACCTGATTCAATTGTGTGATATAGTTACCCCCTTGATGCATATTTGCATATGTTAAATTGACTTGAGAAAATGGCAACATAGAAGTAGGATTCTATAGATATAACAGCATGTTTAAGGTTAGATTATAATAGAAATAAAATTGAACTAGCCTGATTATATAGACCATAAGGAGCATAAACATTAGTTGTTGGCAAGCTCATAGTTGGAAATTGCTGCATATTAACTAGATTAAGAATCTAAGTCCTTGAAAATGATAATAATACAAAAATCTTTGAAATTTACCTCATTAATGGTATTTGTACCATTCGATGCAACAAATGGGTGAGACAAGCTTGAATTATGCACTACATGAAGTGATGTGTGTGAAGGCCCTCCACTGATCGGTGGCTTGACTTTTCCTACACAGGTAAATAATAAAAACAATAAATTGATCATACTATAACTGATAAGCATTTTATGAAATGCTTAGAATGTTAAATTACTTACTAGAACCTTGGCTCTTGGGTGCTTTTTTATTTTGTTTCTTCTCCATTTCATCTTTTCTTCTTTTATTACTTATGCCTTTTGGCCACACACCTGCTGGATTTAGTACTGGTGTTTCCTCAAATGAAGTATCATTTTTGTTAGCACCACTAGCAGAAGCATCAGTACAGCTATCCTTAAGAACTCCCGCAATAGATAACTTCTTCATATTCTTTTCAATTAATTCTTCTGCTTCTATTAGTTTCTGCATAGCAATGTCACTACCACTAGTTGTCTCTGCTCCCTTACTGATTATACTATAAGCCTTTCGCATTAAAGTATTCCTTCGCAATGTCACCGTTGACTTGTACTGGTACACTATTTGCCTCAACTCCTTTCTTTGCATCCTTTGTCCATCTCTTTAGTATATACTGTGTCGGTATTTGAGTAATATTTTTCACATTCAAAACCCTCAAAGCATGACGACATAACCAGCCCATAGATTCGTACATCTGACAACTACAGGAGATGGTCAGATTCGAAGAATTGAATTGGACAATGTACACTCTTTTATGGCCCTCCTCATTAAGCTCAAATGTCTGCAATGTCCCATCACTTCCAACTTCCTCCATCTTCACTGCCAAGCTAGCGATAAACTCAAACTCAAATAAATTATAAATTTTTCGAGTGTAGACCATACCAGCTTGCTTCTTAATTCCACTACTTTTTGCAGCCCTAGTAGGTATTCCGTTATTGCATCGAAAAGTCTCTTCCAATTCACTTGAACGCATTTGTTCTGCCTGTTTATCATAATGATGCACAAATTCAGTGAGACTCAGTGTTTTAGTAGACATGAGGGTAAACACATTGTTTGTGCTCTCACTTCTTTGTGTAGATAATATTCCAGCAGAAAATGTATCCTTGCTAAATAATGCACACCATTTTTCACGAAGATTATAGAGTGTCTGGAGCCATGTGTTCCCTGCAAGGTCAAACTTCTGTATTATTTCATCCCAAGTAGACTCAAATTCATCTTCTGTCACACGTCTAAAAAGCAACTTCTTGAAGAGTTCACCAAAATCAGAGTTTCTGTACAGCCAATTCAAGTTTTGTACCGCATTCTTTGATATGTGCCACAAGCATAAACGATGACGGGTCTCAGGAAAGACCTTCTCAATGGCATTTGCCATTGCCTGACATCTATCAGTAAAGATAGTCTTGGGTTTCTTACCCTCCATCGCTTCTAAGAATGTCTCAAATAACCAAATAAATGAAGCAGTCGTCTCATCTAGCAAAAATGCACAACCAAACAACACATTTTTCCAATGGTGGTTAACCCCAACGAAAGGAGCACAAATCATGTTATACTTATTGGTTCGGTAAGTAGTATCAAATACTACTACATCCCCAAAGCATTCAAAGTCAATTTTTGACTTCCCATCTCTCCAGAAAAAGTTTGTCATTCGATTTTCTTGATCCACTTGCACGGTGTAGAAAAACATAGGATCTTCAATTTGCTTTCTCTTGAATAAATTGATCAAGCTTTGAGCATCCCCTGCTTCAAGCATAATCATTCTGTCTCTGCTTACAAAATTGTAGCAGTCAGTCTTTGTAAATCCAACATTTTGAGATCCCCCAACTTCTTCTGCTAAATATGAATATGTATTTATCGTACTCATACCTGCGGTTTTCATTGATCTAATCACCCCCTGATGAGCATTTGAAACTTTTCGATTGGAGCGCAAAAATTGTCTTTCTTCTAGCTCTGCAAGCTTATGGTTGTGTTCAGGGACAAAGAGAGTCGCTTTCCATAAATTGTTATCTTGCAATCCAAATCGAATTTTTGCTGTGCAACCAGTTCTAATGTCTAGCCTATCTGCCTTTTTCACTTCCGAAGGATCACTATCTAGTTTAAAACCTTCTTTTGAACAACAATAATTAACTTGCTTCACAACATTGTTGGTTTTCCTCCTCTGCATTATCCGAACACTAAACCCCATTCTAGCACCATACTCACAGTAGAGGTTATATGCTTCTTCCTCACTATTCACAATCACTCCATACAAGTCATCATCATTACTAGTTTGACAATTCACAAACATTGAATCTTTTCCCAAAGCAGTTCCCATGCTATGTTCTCCATCGTCTTCTATGTCAATTAATGTAGGCATGTCAATTAATAAATTGGTGTATATATGTTGTGTAATATGTAGCTACAGTAAAAGAACAAAGAAATTGCTCAAAACAATTACACAGAAGCATGAATCAAGATGAGTATCATAACATGCCAATAAATATAAGGACTCCACCATCATATTAAAGAATAGTATTTCAAACTTGTGGTGCAAACAATGTGAAAGTAGTTCATAATAATCGGAGCAAAAACACTGAAGCAAGTATGTAAAAATTGACTAATAAATTATTTAGTAATTCACTCCAATCAATCATCAATATAATAGAGGGGTGTTGATTTACTCTAGAACACAACTCCTAAAGAAACCAACAAAACAATAGGAAGAAGGACGCACCAAACTAATAGATTGAAGAGCCTAAGCGAAGTAGCCGGGGGGGATGAGCAAAGCAAGAAGCTAGCTATGTAGCTTGGGGGAAAAGAGAAGAAAAATAAAAAGGAAAAAAAAAACGAGTAAAGCAAGAAATTGTTGGTGCAACTTGCAACAACAAAAGCAAAAAATTAAACCCAATTCAAGAGAAAAAAAAAAAAGAGGAGCAGAGCAAGAAGCTATGGCAGCAACTTGCAACAACAGAAGCAACAAACTAAACCCAAAGAAAAGAAAAAAGATGAGCAAAGCAAGAAGCTATGGCAACAACAGAAGCAGCAAATAATACCCAATTCGGGAAGAAAAAAAAACAGAAGCAAGTAGAACATGGAAGAGAAAATGGAAGCAAGTACATGAACTTTTACTATAAACGCAGCAAACGCAGTTGGAACCAATTAGAAAAACACAGAAATAAGTTCATAAACTTGTACCAAATACATACATATCAGACTCATGGCAGCAACTTGCAACAACAGAAGCAACAAACTAAACCCAAAGAAAAGAAAAAAGATGAGCAAAGCAAGAAGCTATGGCAACAACAGAAGCAACAAATAAAACCCAATTCGGGAAAAAAAAAAAACAGAAGCAAGTAGAACATGGAAGAGAAAACGGAAGCAAGTACATGAACTTTTACTATAAACGCAGCAAACGCAGTTGGAACCCAATTCGAAAAACACATAAATAAGTTCATAAACTTGTACCAAACACATACATATCAGACTCAAAATAACATGATTGAACAGCTTTGTTTACCTTGATTATGATCATCGTCTGCATCTCTACTCATTGTTGGAGAGAGGAAGTTGAATCTTTATAGAAAGATAACAAGATTGTAGCAGCGAATTCTCGGGTTGATGAGATAAACAAATTTCTCTAGGGTTCCTTCGAATAGTGTTTGCATCAGTTAACGATAGCTGTTAACGTGGATTCTTGTTTTTTTTTGTTTCACGTTGGTTTTACTGCAGTAGGAGGTAGGGTAATTTGCTATGATATGAGGTGTTAAATAAATCCACGTGGCGTTATTCTATTGGGTTGGTAGACCATGTGTCAGGCTGACATGGTTCTACTGGAGGACAGAAAAATTTCTCGTTGTTTATATCTTTCCAGCTGAGTTACATTAACGTGTTTTTTAAGATGTTGACTCAAGAAATGAGCTGATTTAGGAGAGACAGGTTAGGGTCTAAAATAGCAATTTCTTTCCTTCCAAGGTTGTTAAGTAATTTGGTTGGCAGCAAGTTTGATGATTTATTTTGCAATTATTTGTACAGTTTAAAGAGGTTTTGCTCTCATATGATATAATTTATGTCTCCATCTCTAAATAAATGTTTAAAAGTTAGAGAATTTCCCAATCAAAAAAAATAAAAAATTAGAGAGTTGCGAGCGAGTTAAATTAGCCTTTAAAAAGTATCCTTGTAAAAAATCAATTGAATCAGAAATCGTTTAATTATCTAATTGAATCAAACAAATGGATGGTTCTAACAACACTTACTACAATTATGATGAACCGTCCATGTATTCCATAGAAATAAATAATTAAAAGGTTTTCAATTTGATAAGGAGGCCTCTGTGAGTTTTGGAGAGACCTCGAAGGCGAAACCCTAGTTTCGCATTCGCTAGCGGTGGTGAACCTCATTCCCTATACCAGGCGGCAGCGTGCTTCGGGGAGAGGAAGGCGAGCAGATCGGTGACAGGCTGGCAGCAAGGTAGCTGCTTTGTCTCAAGTTCGCCTGGGTGGTGCGGCTCTGGTGCTCTAGCCACGATCATGGTGGTGCGACATTTAGATTCTCGGAGGAGCAACGGAGGCTTTGAGGAGATTTTTTTAGTGTCATTTGTTGATTTTTTAGTCGGAGTTCAGGGGTTTTCTTCTACAATCTTCAACGATGGCGGAGGCCAGAGGGAGGTCGCTGGAACGATGAGGATGGGTTGCTCACTGGCTGGTCCTTTTGGCTGGATCTCTAGGGTTGAGGTGAGGAGTGCAGGATCGGGCTTGGGCTTCAGTTTCCCTAGGCTGTTGCCTAGTGGACTGGGCCTTGGGGCTTGGGCTTCGTTAGATTACCTCTTTCTGCGTTTTATTTCAGAACTGGTCTAATGAGCGCACAGTTTAATGAATATAAGTGTTTTAGATCTATAAATCTCTGGTTGCATATTAAATTGGGATCTATTGCTTTTTATTTAGAAAGTTGCACTTATCTTTTCCTTTCCTTTTTCAGCCAGGGATAGTTTTCATTTGAGAAGTCTTTTCAATTTTGCGAAGATTTCTTTATTGGAGTATATAGAAAAATTCATTAATACATAAAAATTGTTTGCTCCTAGAAATATAAACATGCTCCAGTGGTCTCTTAAGAATTAGTGTCACTTCAATTAGAACACAAGGATAATGAAACATGCTGAATGTTAACACTATCTGTACATTCTTTAAGCTCTTTTTAGTTACACGGAGGGCCAATGCCCAGAAAGCAAACTAATCGACAACAGGCAATCTTTGTTAACGATCTAATGGCCGCAGAGCAGATCTATACATAATACATGCAGCAATTGGTTTCAAGGGAAAGGCATATCTTCAGTGCTGGTCAAGGGTCTTCGATAGGACCATAACCTAGAAAGGGGGGAAATTCTAGTGTAGTGGTGGGTATCTCATACCCACATTTACAAAAGTGAGAACAAATTTCGTTGTCAAAGTTGTAATTTGAGTCCTACTTTGTGTAATCTTAGTTCTAATAATGGTAATTACATATCTTACGACATTTTACAAGTTTTTGAACAAATTTGTTGTCAATGTTGTAATCTTAGTTCTAATAATAGTAATTACACTTCTTACGACATTTTTACAAGTTTTTGAACAAATTCATTGTCAATGTTGTAATTTTTGTTTAACTATATGTAAATAGTGTAAATGAATATGGTAACTTTTGTTCTCAATGTTGTAATTTTGGTTCAAATACTTGTAAATTTTTGTTCAAATAGTTGTAAATGAGGGTATCTCATACCCACCAGTACACTAGCTTGTCTCTAGAAAAGGACACTGCTTCTGAATCACTGTCGCTATCACTCTCTGAAGAAGATTTGACTGATATAGAATCTTCCAACAGATAGTCAACCACCTGAAAATGATGAATGTGCCGTAGTAGATATAAGATGACTGGTTCAAGATTTCACAACGAAAGAACTAGAAATATGGGCAATTTGATCCTTCAAATACTGGTCTAATTTTGGCGGTATATAAGCTACCGCAACACAGAGGAACAAGGCCGGCCGGTTACCCTTTATGTAATGCCAGAGAATGGATCAATTACATCATGTCATATGGGATGATAATTTAATTTCATGGAACCATTAAGTGCATAGAAGAGTAAGACAGCTGACATTCAGACAACCCCATTTAATAACTGTAATTTGAAAACCACAATGAACAGAGTAAGATAGAAAATACCTGACTAGGTGATACAGGGTCAATTTTCTGAATTTCAGGATTTAGTCCAATATGGTCATCGAAACATTTCATGTTATCGAGCCAAACAATTGTCTTGCAGTATCTACAGTATCCCCTACTGGATTTTAATTTCTTTGATGAATTATTCCCTGAAATCCAAGCAGATATACAATGGTAAGAATTGATGAGTTTGTATTTGAAAGCTGAAGGCAAGAGAACAAATTATCAAAAGGCTATAGCTACTTGACCACAAAGATTTAACGGATTATGAGAGGTATAGGGGAACGGTCCTCCTAAGCTGATTTTATAAGTGGTAAAATTGCAACTTAGATTCTCCGGTGACAAAATGCACTTTTAACAGATCCAGCAAGGAATACATCGTATAACTATCATCTTCAACCTGTCTACTGGTATGCTGTTCCTTGATATTCAAGTCATTGTAAGAGTCCCTAAAGAACGTAGCGTATTGCCTCTGCCACAGCCGGTTATCACTTGCTGCAAAATTCCATGGCCTTCATTAAAACAATCAAGAAGCATTAGAGTTGAATGCAGTTTTTACTTGGATCTTCATTATACCAAGAAACTATGAGTAAAAGGAATTACCAGCAGACTTGCCCAACAGAGACTAAAGATTGAAAATCCAGGAAACTGAATACATGTACAAGAACATCTTGTGGCAGATGGGCAACTACAGGAGAGGAAAGAACGAGATCAAGTTATCTAGCAAACTTCACATCATCTCTGACTACATCTTTGAACATGGAATAATAGTCGGGTACAGAGTAAAATAATGGTACCATTCTCTTCTTGGCGAGCTTTAGCGCGCCTCTTGTGAGCAATCATTGCATTCTTATATTCTGTAACAGCCAAGTTCTTCTTTTGCTTCGGCAAAGTGGCCTCAACGCTCTGGAGGAGGAGGTGAGCTGCTGAGACAGCACTGCGCGTCTTCATTCTGTCATTGTAATAGGCTAATAGCAATCACAAAAATCATGTCAGTGAAACAATAAGCAGTCTATCAAGAAATTCTAGCATTGACCAATGTAATTCAAGCTATTTGAACCATTTTATTCAACAAAATCTAACATTGACAAATTGTAAGCATTTTAATTCTAATAATTTGGATTTGCCGACGATGAACTTCATTTAGTTCAAACAAACAAAGCCTTTCATTTTCATCCAAATTTGAGATGTGAAGATTCAACTTTGAATACAAAACATTGAAAATTAGAAACAACCCAGATATACAATCATGAAAATATAAAATGGGGTCAATAATGAAACCAATAACAAGCAAAAGGTGAATAACATACTCAGGAAGGAGACGAAAGGCGGTGAGGGTATCTTGGAAGATAAGAGACTGGAGATTCTTGGGCACTTTTCTGTAAGCGCCTCTGAGAATTAAGCTGAGCTCTTTGCAGACTAAAGGGTATCTGTGAATTGATCGTAAAGATTCTTTAGTGTTTTAGTGTTTGTTCTTTCAGAAATTCAGATCATAATTAGATTCCCAAGATTTTCTAGGAAAGAATTCCTAGATCAATTAGGAAGAGGATCCCTAGATTAATTAGGAAGAGAATCCCATATGTAACGGGAGATCCCCCAATCTCTAATTACATAGTTGTAAAAAGTCTATATATAGCCATCTCAAGCCCCTATTATCCCAGACCCAAATCTCTCTCTCTCTCCTTTCTATATTTTCTAACCGATCGTGCACAATTAACAAGAAAACCCTAAAACCTTATTAGACATGGAGGTGATAGAGAACCAGGGGAAATCTGAATCCATATTTGTTAGGTGGAGTTCGATCAAGATGATTCCTACACTGGTGGTGTATACGAAATCAAACTTGACCAACTTCAGCAAGTTGAGCATGATAAATCTGTGGGCGGATTTGGGGTTGACCCTTCAACTCTCCCAATGCTCGAACCTATATTGAAGTTCTTTGATAAGAGTTGGAAGATGGAGGGGTTCTGTTCATTTAATGGTGCCAGATTTGGCGGCCTTTCCAAGTTATATCTCATGGTGAATCAAATCCCATGGCCTTATCTCAAGCCCGTCATACCCAAGCATGCATTTTTCTTCGACACATCAAGCTTAGACTTAGAACTGCAGAAGGTTTCTCCACCCAAAACAACTAAGCAGTATTGTCTTGTCATATCGGCATATGGAATGTTGTACTATCTTGCACAGCCATTGTGCTTTCCTCAGATCCAAGAACCGTCATTTGAGCGGTATGATCCGGCCAGTGATTCATGGGAGTCATTGCCTCCTTTCCCAGATTATTCTCTGGATCAGGCACAGACCGAGATGACCGGTTATGCCGTTTGTTATGGATATATACTATTATCCATGCAAACTGAGAAGAAATATGAAGCGGTGGCTTTTCATATTCATAGCAGAACATGGCACAAGGTGAAGATTAGTCCAGAGAATCCTTATTATTATCCTTTTTATGGGAGGGCAGTGGTTTTAGGTAGTACTATCTATGCCTTGGCGCATAATCTTGATTTGGTTCTGGTCTTCTCTTTCTGGTGGGATTCAGACAAGGATGGTGACATTGTTAAGCGGCGACATTTTCTGGGCACCCCATTGTCTCTGTTAATAACAGCCAAGTGTCATCCGCCGCGCAGGTTACTAGGGGATAGAACTCAGAATTTGGTTCATTTAGGGGGGCGATACTTTTGTGTTGTGCAAACTGGTCAGAACATTGATTCTTCTGAGTATCAGTATGTGTGTGCGACAACCTTCAGAATTGCCGGTGATGGGCAAGAAATACATATCAAGACTGTCCGCTCATCTGTTTTTCGAGTCGCGATCGAAGGGAATGATGAATTTGAAGTTAAGTTCAGCTTTACGCCTGATTATAAGGACATTGAACCGGAAGAAGAAGAGTATAGCGCAACTAATACACTGCCTGAAAGTGAAAGTGCTGCATGGACTTCAAAGGTGGGAGAAGACTACTTTTCCTTCCCAACTGGTCCTACACTGGTATTGGAGGCATTCAGAACCAAAAAAGAAGACAAAAAATAATTACTGATCTCCTCTCCTCCTCTCTCCAAAAGTTCAAAAGAGAAGAAAAAACATGGTTTTCCGGGGTACCATTGGAGCTTTTGAGGGTGGTTTGGGGTACCATCCTATTTTTGTATAAATTCTATTTTTGTTTTTAGTACTCACTAGTAAAAATGCCAGCGCTTTGCTGCGGGATATGAATTGTAACTATAATCGTTTTACTGAAAGAGGTGATTTCTTTGTTTTCTGCTGAAAGATGTGATTTTTTAGTTTCTGCAGTTCCTGTATGAAAATTTCCAGAGAAATGATAAAGTTAGTATTTTTACGAAAATACTATATATGATAAAGTTGGTATTAATATGAAAATAATAATATTGCACTGATTAGTTGATTACACAGGACATTTGCTGCATGCATCTCTGAACAATACAGAGTAGATATGATTAAGAACTACTTTGATATCATTAGATATTACACATAACTGAGAGAGTACAATGTTTTGCCTTTTTACATTTTTGTTACAGTACATTCAGTGGAGCAAAACTTACTTGAGTAGTACTTCAAAAAATTAATTGCTCCCACTGCTTGGCTGTAGAATCAACTGAAATTCAGTGATAAAAAATGCAGCAGAATTTACCCAAAAAAATAATTGTTCTAGCTGCTTTTCAGTTGATTCGCTGACTACAATTATACAAAAGCAAAAGTAGTCAGCACAGCTGTAACTAAAAGAAATAAGTTAATATAATATATGTTACAAACACAGAGAGATCGGATTCTTGTTCAGCGACTTGTTTGTGTTTCATGTTGCTCGCTTTGAAGGGATGATGATGTAGTTCCTTGATGCCGGGATTGCCTATAAGGTAATAATAATAAAATTATTGTTAGTAATATAAATGGATTGATTGCATTTCAGATTTAATGAAAACATAGAACGGATAAATAAAATTTACCTTTTGCTTTTTTTCTCTTGTTCAGTGGTGAAGAGTGCTTTCTTACTTGTTTCCACTGTTCTTTTTCTTTCTGTGCTAGGACGATCTGGTGTTGCGGTTGTTGGATGTTGTTCTGATACTGCTACAAAACTTTGTGGATCTGGAGAAACAGATTTCACAATCAGTTCACCATGAGATTTTGGTTGAATCTCGAAGAGGTATTGTTGGCCTATTGTATTTTCAATCTCCTTTGGCAATGCTTGTCTTGTAGGTTCTTGTTGTTTGTTTAGTAATTCTGGACAGGTATTGCCAAAGAGTTGTTCAGCTGCTTCTCCCATTACAATCAGTATGGCTTCATTTTCCCGGTCTTCGATTGTTACGTATACTCTGTAACTTCGCATAAAATGGTTATTTATTATTAGCAAAGAAATAGCAATGTATATTTTTGTATTAAGTTATGATTATGTAATAGTTAGAATTAAATTTAATATATGTAATAGTTAACAATCTGAGTTGAAGGGTGAATTTAATAGTAGGATCATTATACTTCCACAATCCTATTATATATAGATGAAAAGGAACAATATTTTGAAGGGAACTTACCATGGCAAAGGCTGTTGTGTTTCATGTTTAATACAACTCATTTCATTAGAATTTTGTTTCTGTCGAAGCTGCTTGCAGCAGATTGGACAACCGTTATACCACCAGCTATTGTGTGTCGAGAATCTAGCGATTTTAGCACTGCAGCAAACTGGCTTGCTCTGCTATGTATGTGTGTGTTATTAGACTGTAATTAAAATGAAAAATATTTCTAAAAGAAAGTAATTATTGTATAAAGATGAAAATAGAATTGTTCATACGTTGTACAGGCGTGGATTAAGCATGTTCAATTCTGATACTGTTTTTTTTTGTCGATCTTTGAGCTCTTCTTGAGTTGCCTGTTTAAATGGGATAGCAAGAATCTTTACTTTGTCACCTGGCTTGGAGAATCTGCAATATTTAGGTTGTATTGTTGATATTTTATGTCATTATCAGAAGCAATAAATGATAAAATCAATTTTGATTTTGTTATTAAGACAACTTACTCATTTCTGTATTCTTGTCTTTAAGGAATTTGCGGGTCTACAATCATGCAGGTATTATTCGTTCCAGACAATGTGATTCGTTCTGCAAGTTATTAAAAAAATTTGTAAGAAAAGAGTGATTAATATTGATGAGTTTCATATATATATATATATATATATATATATATATATATAGAAGAGTACATACGTTGGAATTCAGTAATCCGCAAGCTTGTAAATACTGCTAAGATCGGTGGAGAACGATTTTGTACAGCTTGTACATCAAATTGTCTGGCATTATCGCCCCACAGAGTGATTCTAACATCCTCTCTCCTGTATTTTGGTGAAACAATTGAATTGTTATTGTTTGTGAAAGAAAACATTGTTTTCAAGTTATAAGAATGTTTCAAGATTATGTACCTGAGATTTTCCAAGGTTATTTCACACTTTGATTCCATTTTTTCTTTGTTCCTCACAAAGACCTGGGACTCTGGCATGATTGACTTCACACAACCATAAACATCTTTTATTGAAGGGAAAAAAAAAAAGATTATTAATTTCAGTTGTCCATAAATTGGAAGATGATTTAAATAAAGTTGAGATACTTACCTAGCTATCAGAACTATCTGATCTTCTTTTTTGTCATCTAACTCACTGAACTCAAGGAGGTTGAATGCATATCGTGGAATCGGTGAGGAAGAGTCTTGAACTCGTTTGAACTCCGTCATCCGGTTAAAAGAGAGGTGTGCCTCATGATCAATAACTTTGAATGGAAAGTCATTCTCTCTTGAATGGCAGCGAAATATGTCATTGACCCTGCCTTCCTCCATTTTGTTCGTAACAACTGGATAATGTGATTCATCAATTATAGCATGGATAGCATCACCCTACATTGAGTAAATAAATGTGAAATCAAGAAATCAAATTTATATGGTCATGTTATAAAGTAGAGAGAAGATGGAGAGAAAATAGTTTGGAGGAAGTAGAAGTGTATCATTCAGTCTCATTAGCCTCTTTTATATAGAGGTAGGGTTTACATCAAAGTACACAACTAATGAGTATTTACGTGGACAGCCATATAGATAATAATATTTACAACACTCCCCCTTGGATGTCCACCAATGAATGATGATATTGGACGCGCTTATTGTTGCCTCGTTAAAAACCTTGCCAGGTAACAAAAACCCAGTGGGACAAAAATAACCATGGTCGAAGGACAAAAAGAGCACAACGCGCATATGTCCTAGGTAGCATGCTTCTGGATGCTCCCCCTGATGAGAATCTCCCTCTGATTGTTGCAAGCCTTAATTATGTGTGCGATAAGCTACATGTACCATGTATAGTGGTTTGATGTGTCTATCACTGAAGTGAGACCACGTGTACTTTGCATATAGGGGCTCATCACAAATTTTCATACCTGAAAAGGTTAAGCAATACCAACAAAGCTAGACGATTTTCAATAAGCCTTACCTCATATGATAAGGTTAGAAACAATCTCATATGCTCAAATTCATACACAAAGTTATAGCTAAACAATATAAAGAAATTGACACATTTAACTTTATATAGTTTAAAACATTGAAAAAAATCATCATGGCATACCTAGCCATACACATCAATATCATTGTGTATTGATATGTCTCATATAAGCTTCTTCAAGAGCTTTAAGTTATTCATAACTTTGTGAAAGTTAGAATATGTTGCAACATTATATTCATAATTCGAATTCAATAGTAGTCTCTTCATAGTACTCATTAAGGCAATTTAGATCTCGTTGACTAGAACGAAATGAGTACATATGAGCTAGCTTTAGACTCTTTGATTCCATAAGTGAGCTTTAGGCTCTTTCAACCTTTCATGAACTTGAATCATTCATGTATTTGAATCCCTTAAGGATTTGATAAGCAATACGCTTATTATGACACTTTTCTTTTGAGATTATGCTTTTAGCAATGTGTCTTTAAGATCTTCATAATATACAGTGACAACATGCCATAAATCTCTCGTCAATATAACAGCTATATGTAACACTGTACTTATAGAAAATTGTCATTCGTATAAGGGAAGATATTCATAATCTCATGTCTCGATAAATAGACATTGTGTCATAGTGATTCATCTTCACTTTTGATAAATACCCTTTTGTACCATGTAGGGTTAAAAGTCCAAGTATTTCATCACGTTTCAAATATTCAATTTCATTGGAATTGCCTCTTTCCAATTTGGCCAATAATATACTTTGTCGACATTCATAGTGAAACGTGGTATAGCTTATATGTTTTAAACTATATAAAGTTAAATGTGTCAGTGATTGTAATGTATAAATTTGTATTCTAGGAGTTTCGAAAACATTACCCTTTTATCGATGAGAACATAATGAAGCCCATCATAGATATCAGTATCGAACTTTTTGGGCCTCCATATCCTTGCTACCCGAGCTCTCATTTCTTCAATGAATTGAAAAGGTTCTGTATCACGGATAAAGGTTGTGATAACTTTTTTTCATAACTGTTCCCCGTTGCGATGGCCCCCTTTCTTTCGAGATTGTGGGTGGGTGCCAGTCACCCCAAATTGGCTGTCGCAGAGGAACTAATATCGCCTAATCCTCTATTTAATTAAAAAAAAATCTGTATCACGGATAAAGGTGGGCGTCACTGTTTTCTTGATCTGAAACAACAAAGTAAGCATAAATTGTTTTTTTCATACAGTATTTATCATTATGTCTTTATGAAGCAAAGATTAAAATCTATTTTTACCTAGTAACAGTTATGATATCTGATTTTTTTTTTTTTTTTTTTGAGAAACTGATATCTGACTTATATGGAACATAAAAATTACAGATACATTTTATTATAATGACTATTAACTATGGTTACAGGAATTAATTGAATATTGGGAATGCTAACAGATAAGTGTATTTGTTAATCTGATTAATGTTTGAAAAGTGAAATTACAGAACACTTTAAATTTTTTTTTTTTGGTACAACAGAACACTTTAAATTTTCAATAGATAGTAACCGTCATTAATCGAAAGTTGAAGTTTGAGTTAATCTCTTTGAGATTATGTCTTGTATAATAATGACGAAAGCAAAGAAAAAGCTTATCCTTTGTTATAATTATAAAGAATCAATTTTTGTTTGTTTTTAAAGGTCATGTGTACTCAGGGGACGAATAAGAGAACCGAAAAAAAAAAAAAACAAAACAAAACAAAAAGAGAGGAAAGAAGAAAGATACCAATTCTTCTGTGGAATTAAAATCACACTGTGATTGCTTCCGGTTTAGTTCTCGATTCCTTCTGAATTTTTTTGCTGTCAATTTTACATTTTATGCATCAAATATCAATTTTTTCGATCATGGGAAACAAACTGTAAAGATTATGAATAGAAGCATTGATTGACTAAAAACGAAAGTTTACCCTTGTTTTGATTAAGATGGATCGTGATGGATGGTCCTCCGATGCTCGAAATGGTGAGGGGTGATATTAGTGGAGGCTTCTGGATTGAGGAGGCAGTGGAACTATTGGTTTTATAGGTGTGTATTCAGGGTAAAAAAGTAATCTTGAAGGTTATATCTTTTCAATACTGTTTGGTCTCATTCGGGAAGGTTCTGCATCCTTCTTTTTTGTCTGAATTAATATTTGTGAAAATTTCTATCTACCAATTTCTAGAAGTAATTAGAGCCATCTGGAAGCAGTATGTTTTTCGGTGAAGATTTTTTTGAATTCGGCCGTTATGCTTGATACGAAAATGTTCTTGAACCCAGATGTTTTTTATTTTTATTTTTATAAATTAAAAATAATGAATTCATTATTTATAAATTTCGTAATATATCTTTGTAAACTATGTTTTTAGTATATTTATTCGGAATATTGTTGTCATTGTTTATCAATATTTTTAAGCCATTTCTTGCTGTAACTCTTGAAAGCGCTACGTATAATTGTCCATGAGTAAAAACATGTTCTGGTAAATATATACCAACATTATTTAATGATTGACCTTGACTTTTATTAATAGTCATAGCGTAACAGGGTTTTATTGGAAATTGTCGTCTTTTAAAAATAAATGGTCATTTACTTTCTGATGCAGTAAGAACAATTCTAGGTATAAGAAATTTTTTGCCTACATTATTTCCTGTTAATATTTGTGTTTCAAGTAGTCGGTCAAATAGTTTGGTTATTATTAATCTGGTACCATTACATAAACCGGACATTTGATTTAAATTTCTTAATAGTATAACTGGCATTCCAACTTTTAGAACTAATTCATGTGATGGTAATCCATTAAATTCTAATTTATTCAAATATTCTATAGGATATAAAACATTAGTATTTTCACCATTTCCAGAATTTAATAAAATACTGTCAAAGCTTAAGTAAGTAGTTTTGTTACTTGGTAATAAATTTATAGCATAATTATTTATCTCTTGAACTGTAGTATTTCGTGGAGTAATAATTGCACGTTCTTTTAGATAATTGAAATCACAATATTTAATCTGAAAATTCGGATAAGTTGTGAGAAAGATTGCCTCTATTGGATTTTTAACGTTATAAATCAGTAAATCATTTGGTATTTCTACCCATGATGTGTCTTCATCATTTTCATAATTAATAGAATGTACACGACCTTCTCCAATTTCTAATAACCAATTCGCAAAATTAGAAATATTTTTTTTATCTTCTTCAGTTAAATCTTTTTTTGATAATCTCATATTTTTTGTTAAATGAAATGTTTTAAATAATGGCCAAAGATATGAACTATTTAATGTAACTTCAATTATTTGTTCTTTAGTTCCTCCTGTAATAACAGGTAAAATTTGCCTGAAATCTCCACCTAATAAAATTGGTTTACCACCAAATGGTTTCTCATGTTCGATATTATTTGGATTTGATAAAATATCACGTAAAGATTTGTCTAATGCTTCAAAACAGTGTTTATTACACATTGGAGCTTCATCCCAAATAATTAATTCGGTTTTTTCAATTAATTTTGCAAGTTGGCTTCTTCTTTTTTATTTGACATATTGATAAATTATTAATTACTAAAGGCATCTTAAATCGAGAATGAGCAGTTCGACCGTTTGGTAGTAATAATGATGCAATTCCAGATGAAGCAACAGCTAAAACAATTTTTCCTTTTGATCTTAGTTTGTTTATGATTGTGTGCCATAAAAAAGTTTTACCGGTTCCTCCGTAACCATGAACAAAAAAAGTGTTACATGTTCCTTCTTCAATTCCTTTTATAACTTCATTATACACAATTTTTTGATTTGTATTTAATTGAGCAATCATATTTAAATGTTGACGTTTTAATTCAAAACAATCATTTGTTTTGCCCAGAAATTAATGAAGAAAATAATCATTGTCAAAGTGAGACCGAACTTAGAGGTGATACTGAAAATAGTCAAAGTATAAATGAAGATTCATTTATAATTGAAAAAGGTGTAATTTTTAAATGATCATGATTGAAAATAGTTTTATGATTGAAAAAGGTGTAGTTTTTATATGATCATGATCGAAAATAGTTCATTCAAACATTTAAAAATATTTTTCATTGTAGGTTTTTCTTATATTGGTTGTTCTTTTGATTGTTAAAAAATAATTTGATGCTGTGTATGATTATACATTTTTCAAACTAAGTTGAATGTTTAAAGATGTTAGATAAGGAATGATTATACATTTTTCAAACTAAGTTGAATGTTTAAAGATGTTAGATAAGGATTCTGTGCGTTCTATGTTTTTAGCACAAAAATTTAGCAAGTATTCAGTGGCTCCAATATCAAATAGTGGGCAGTGAACATTCGAAATTTGTAGGGATAGTCATATGAATCAACTTTACATATTTATTATTTATTCAGTGTTTATGTTTTCATTTTTCTTTTTATTATTTATTATTATTATTATTATTATTATTTATTTACTTATTTATTTATTTTTAATGGTTTGCTTTCATTTTACATATTAGTTTTTGTAAGTAAATAGATAGATGGTAATGAAGAAGCTGAAATTATAGTGGCTCTATTTGGAAGTGTAAATTAAGTCATGTTATTTAATTGTTGGTTACAGTGTTTCATCCAGAAATTGCTCAAGCATCTAATGAATGTCAGAATGAAATGCAAATAGAAAATGATGATGAAAATGCTGCTCAAGGTATAAATGAAATACTGTTTATAACTGAATATTTAATTTATTTATTATTCAAATTAACTTTTGATTATGATATTCAAATTCAATTATATGTGGAGTTACAGGAATAACAACTAAGGATGCCAACAAAGGAAAGAAAAGGTTGTTAAAACGACCTATTGCTAAGAGAATTAGTGAAGGAAAAACTGAATGTAGTCATGTTAAATCAAAGAGATTGAAAAGAAGTAAGTATAGCTTTTATGCTTTGTTAAACATTGGTATTTATGCATGTTTATATAAATTAATTCATATTATATGATTTTTTTATGACAGTGTTTTGCCGGGAGATTAATGAAAAAGATAATCAATGTCAGAGTGAGACCGAATTCAGAGGTAATGCTGAAAATAGCGTTCAAGGTATACATGAAGATCTATTTATGATTGAAAATGGTAAATTTTTTATATGATCATCATGGAAAATAGTTAATTGAAATACTTAACAATGCTTCTCATGGTGACGTCTTTTTATATCATTTCTTCTTTTGGTGGTTAAAAAATGATTTAATGTTGTCAATGATTTTACATTTTGGGACTATGCTGAATGGTTAAACATGTCAAGTAAAGATTATGTTTGTTGTATGTTTTTGGCATAAAACTTTGGCAAGCATTTAGTAGTTCCAACATCAAATAGTGGAGTTTATAAAAATCAACATTTGAATTCGTAGGGATGAATGTCTAAATCAACTTTCAAAATAAAATTCTTCTGTCAAAAATTCTTCTTCATCGAGTTGACTCTGTTTGAAAACGTCATCAAAACATAATTAGTCACACATTGATTCAGAACACACTGGATTTTAATAGCATGTTTGGTTGGTTAAAAAAGTTTTACGAATGGTAGATGATTCAGATGTAATGGTTTTTTATTAATGGTTCACTCTCAAAACCAGAATTTGAAATAGCGTTCATTCAAGTGCATACAATTTTGATTTTAGATTGTTAGTCTATTGTTACTTTGTCATCTATTCGGTAGATTTAAAGATTTATTGTTTTGAGTTTGATTTAAAGATTTAAATTTTTTTTTTATTATTATTTTTTTATTGATAGATCAACGTTCGCGACTATTTGGTCAAGCGTCATATCAACAAAACAGACAAGGTAATTCTTATGAAGTCTCTTTTAATTATAAGTTTCAAAAAAATCAAGAAAATCACATGAAAAGTTATAATGAATGAGAAATTTTTGGTTGCAGGGTTAACTAGGGGTTGTCAACGGGCCGGGCCGGGCCTTGCTATATTTTTAAATAATTGCGGGCCGGGCCAGGCCGGGCTTTATTAAAAATCAAAGGATCCAAGCCCGTCCATATAAAGCGGGCCTTGCGAGCTTTTTCGGGCACGGCCGGGCTTGGCCTTGCGGGCTTTATTTATAAATAAATATTTAAAGACACAAGTTTTTTTTTTTTTAATCAAGCTTTGGAAATTCAATGGATAATGATCAAATACAACCAAAGATAAAATATCTATATAACTATATTGTACCCAAAAGAATCTATATTTATATATAGATACTAATTTATTGATAAATAAATTTTTAAAGACACTAATTTTTTATAAATCTATATTTATACATCATACACTCCAAAGAGCTACATATAGGCAATTCAAAGAAAATGAGAAACCGACCGTTTGATGAGTTTATTACAATAAATTATGAGTGTGGTAAAAAATTTAGCCAATTTTACCATATTTTCGAATCCGATCGGATTGGTCAACCGTAGTCACTTATATGTTTTATTGGTTGACCAATGGCGTGGCAACCGCGAAACGTGCTTATTTTTTCACATCACATTTGTATATATTCCATCGATGGATGTGCGTGGACATAAGATAAAAAAAAATTAATTTTAATTACAAACACATTGGACTATACCAATTTTATTCCTAAAGTTATATGACTTATACATTGCATTTAAATTGTTTAGGTTCATTCTAAAGCAACCATGAAGTGGAAAATGAATTAGGAGAAACCAACCGCTTGATGGAGAGATTGTAATGTTTTATGGTGGTTGTAGAAGATCCAGCCAATTTGGTTCTCGTTTCGAATTCGATCAACTAGGTCAAACGTAGTTACTCTTATAAACCTATATTTATATATCATACACTTCAAAGAGCAACCCCTATCAATTCAAAGAAAATGGAAAAACCAACCGTTGGATGAGTTTATTACAATGAATTATGAGTGTGGTAAAAAAATTAGCCAATTTCACCATATTTTCGAATCCGATCGGATTGGTCAACCGTAGACACTCATATGTTTTATTGGTTGACCGATGCCGTGACAACCGCGAAACGTGCTTATTTTTTCACATCACGTTTGTATATATTCCATCAATGGATGTGCGTGGACATAAGATAAAAAAAATTAATTTTAATTACAAACACATTGGTCTATACCAATTTTATTCCTAAAATTGTATGACTTATACATTGCATTTAAATTGTTTAGGTTCATTCTAAAGCAACCATGAAGTGGAAAATGAATTCGGAGAAACCAACCGCTCGATGGAGAGATTGTAATGTTTTATGGTGGTTGTAGAAAATCCAGCCAATTTGGTTCTCGTTTCGAATTTAATCAACTAGGTCAAACGTAGTTACTCTTATAAACCTATATTTATATATCATACACTCCAAAGAGCAACCCCTATCAATTCAAAGAAAATGGAAAAACCGACCGTTGAATGAGTTTATTACAATAAATTATGAGTGTGGTAAAAAATTTAGCCAATTTCACCATATTTTCGAATCCGATCGGATTGGTCAGCCGTAGACACTTATATGTTTTATTAGTTGACCGATGCCATGACAACCGCGAAACATGCTTATTTTTTCACATCACGTTTGTATATATTTCATCGATGGATGTGAGTGGATATAAGATAAGCAAAATTAATTTTTATTACAAATACATTGGTCTATACCAATTTTATTCCTAAAGTTGTATGACTTATACATTGCATTTAAATTGTTTAGGTTCATTCTAAAGCAACCATGAAGTGGAAAATGAATTCGGAGAAACCAACTGCTCGATGGAGAGATTGTAATGTTTTATGGTGGTTGTAGAAAATCTAGTCAATTTAGTTCTTGTTTCGAATTTGATCAACTAGGTCAAACGTAGTTACTCTTATAAACCTATATTTATATATCATACACTCCAAAGAGCAACCCCTATCAATTCAAAGAAAATGGAAAAACCGACCGTTGGATGAGTTTATTACAATAAACACATATCCATTCGGTTGATTCAAAGAAAATGGAAAGTCAAATAGCTAGGCCTTTTAATTTTTGGTCACATTCCTTTAAATACTATACTGATTCTCCTTGCATAAAGCTAATTCCTTTGTGTGCAGTGATCATTAGCACTGATTACATGCATTAATTTTCCCCAAAAAATTTAAATTCTCACATTTCCAAATTCCAATTACTAGTGTACTACTAATGGAGAGACCACAATCATCACCACATATCCATTCCAGTACTGCAACTACTACTTCATGCATATCTTTCAGCGCTTTTCACTCCTTCAAGTCCAAAGCTCCACCCTTCATCCAACCCCACCTCCTAAACAGCCTCAACTCCATGGAAGACACACCATCCCTACCTCCATCCAAAATTAACCTATGAACTAACAGCCTCCTCAATATCATACATCAAGTCCACCACCGCAACCACCACCGCAGCTCCACTTAACTTCCTCTTCAAGCCATGCACCTCCCTTCTTCCCCCACCTAAATCCTCCGCGACGTCACCCTCACCGCATACCCCTCCCAAATCCTCACCGTTGTTTGCCCTAGCAGTGCCGGAAAGTCCACCCTCCTCGACATCCTCGCTGCCTGAACCTCCCCCACTAGCGGCGCCCTCCTCCTTAACTCCTCCCCCCTCAACACTTCATCCTTCCGAAAACTCTCTGCCTACGTCCCTTAACATGATGCACACAATGTTCTAATGGTTTGGTTAGTGTTAAGCAAATAGTTTGTTCTGGTAATATGAATCCGAGTTGGGCATCATCAAGTATTGAGGTGCCTAAAAACTAATTAAAGACCCACACAAAAATAGACTTGCAGTCCTCTAGACATCGAAACACTGGCGTCGCCTCAAACTTCTAATGTTTCATTAAGCAGTAGATTTCCAATAAACACTATCTCAGTTTTCATAGATTTTATTTATCACTCATGTCAATTACTCGACTGAAGACCCCTATCCTTGGTCCTACCCAAGAAACCATCCGGAAGCAAAAAATCCAAATCCTGGTCAGGATGGACCGCAATAGCCACACTTTGATTATGAGAAGGTGGGTTACGGACCACCCACAAGAACCTTAGGCCACTCCTCTCTAACTCCACAGCTATTTCTCCCAACTGCTCCTTTGTAAACAATCCTAATCAAGCTTCCAAAACAGAGAAACAACACTCTTCCACTTGGCTATGAGTCCAGCCATGTCAAACACCCGGGCACATCATCACTAGGAGGGAGGGAGGGAGATGATGAAGGGAGTAGTGGCAGAGACAGAGACAATATATGGGGTGGTGTCATCGGCTCTGTAAGGTGGGGTGGTTATAAGTATGTGGATACCTCGTCCCTCGTGGTTTTGGTTCTTGGGAAAGTGGAGGATTTGAGGGAGAGGAGAGGCTTTAGTCCAGTACTCTAGTGCTTTAGTTTGAGAATGTGGGATGTTGTGGTACTACAGGAAAGGGAAGTGTAATTTATATATAGCCATATAGGGTTTTTGGTTTTGATATAATTTTGGGGTGGTGGCCCTAAGTATGATTGTGCTAGCTAGCTAGTTGTTTATATCTTTCCAGCTGAGTTGCCTTAACGTGTTTTTTAAGATGTTTTAGCCGTTAGGATTGGGAATAAGCTATAGACTTTGTGTTACTTAAATGGAAGCTTCTTTGTTTTGAAACTGAGCACTGAATAAGTATATATAGCTGTGAAGATTCGGATGAGTTGACTCAAGAAATGAGCTGATTTGGGAGAGACAGGTTAGGGTCTAAAATAGCAATTTCTTTCCTTCCAAGGTTGTTTAGTAATTTGGTTCGCAGCAAGTTTGATAATTTGTTTTGGAATTATAGTACAGTTTAAAGAGGTTTTGCTCTCATATGATCTAATTTCTGTCTCCATCTCAGAATAATGTTTAAAAGTTAGAGAATTCCCCAATCAAAACAAAAAAAAAGTTAGAGAGTTGTGAGCGAGTTAATTATTACTTAATTAATATCATGGAAGTATAACTTTATTCCTATTTCCTAAAGGACAATTCTTAGGTTAATCCCGAGGGTGAACAAACATATCTACCTCTATTGTCGATTAACACACTTCTACTTAATAAATTTATTATCCAACGGTCCATATCTTAAATTAGTCTTTAAAGATCATCCTTGTAAAAAATCAATTGAATCAGAAATCGTTTAATTATCTAATTGAATTAAACAAATGGATGGTTCTAACAACATTTACTACAATTATTATGAACCGTCCATATGCATTCCATTAAAATAAATAATGAAAAGGTTTTCAATTTGATACGGAGGCCTCTGTGAGTTTTGGAGAGACCTCGGTGGTGAACCTCATTCCCTAGACCAGGTGGCGGCGTGCTTCAGGGAGAGGAAGGCAAGCATATCCGTGACGGGCTGGTAGCGAGGTAGCTGCTTTATCTCAGGTTCGCCTGGGTGGTGCGGCTTTGGTGCTCCGGCCACGATAATGTTGGTGCGACATTTAGATTCTCGGAGGAGCAACGGAGCCTCTGAGGAGATTTTTCTGAGCGTCATTTGTTGATTTTTTAGTCGAAGTTCAGGGGTTTTCTTCTACAAACTTCAATTATGGCGGAGGCCAGAGGGATGCATCCGGAACGATGAGGATGGGTTGCTTATTGGCTGGTCCTTTCGGCTGGATCTATGGGGTTGAGGTGAGGAGTGCAAGATCGGGCTTGGGCTTCAGTTTCCCTAGGTTGTTGCCTAGTGGACTGGGCCTTGGGTTGGTCATTGCCTCCTTCTCGACCCTTTGGGTTTGATTCGGTTTGGGCCAATTGGGGAGTGTGCCTAGTTTGGTTTTTTTTGCTTTTAATAAGTGCTCTTACCTTGTTCTACCATTGGTCGTGGCTGTATATGTTGGATTTGTATCAATGAATTGAAAATATGCTTCTACAATATATAAGTAATTACAGCAATAATTTATACAATAATATATGGATTACAATACACAACATGTATATGAGATAAAGGAATTGTAATTGCAAGAGAAACTGACTTGTGATTTGATAGAGGCTTGCAGATTGGCAATGTCCTTTAGACAGAATTTCACCCCTACTCAGTGCTTGTAGTTCGTTAGGCTTTTGTCCACCAGGATACAACTATCGATAATCCAAGAGCCTAGCACCAGACCTTGGATTCTAGTGAACGTACTGAGTGTTTTTCTCTCTGAAGGAAAGGAAGGAAAAATAAATCTGTGTATCTTGGAGAGGAAGACCTGTTGGGTTTATATAATGTTTGAGACACCACTTCAGTTTAAATTGAAGAGGTAAGTTGCCTTTCAATAACCTCTTTAGTTAATTCAAATTCAAAAGGTAAGTTGATCAGACTTGTGCTTTTGAATTCAACCGTCAAAAATTGAATTCTATTCCACCACCGTTTGGAAATCTCATTGAGGAAGATCCAAGTGAGGTGAAAATCCCCTTGAGATGGATCCGAGTGAGGAAGAAAATCCTTGACAAATCCCTTTGAGACAAATCTAATCCTCCTCAATAGAAACCTATTTCTATTCAAACTCTAACAGTATACTGGTTGATGAGGGATGATGTATACCAGGAGGGTCTTAAGAGTCTTTACTTGTCAAGTCGGTTGCTCTGATTTAGGGTTGGATGGGTGTAGAGTTTTTTATTTTTTGCATTTTGTTAGTTTTCGTTTTTATGGCTCTGCTTTATGAAGATTGAAATGTTCTTTGAGATGTATTATGAAGGATTTTCGAACCCTTCTAGCTTGATAGTGAGACGTCGTTAATATGATGGAACCTGATTCTGCTTTCCTCAAAAAAAAAAAAAAATCTTCAATTTGTTTGATTTTTTACAGAGCTAATCTCTGTATGATGTTATGCAACATGAATGGTTGGACTAGAAAATTATAAAGTTAAAATGCATTAATCTCAATAGAGGGTGAATATGCTCATTTACTCAAGAGTTAACCTAAGAATTATTGTTTGCTAACTACTAACTAAGTCAAATGCCAAAGTCTGTTAAGGTATCGTTAATTTATTATATAAGTGATGAACTAGTTTTGGCTTGAATGGGGGAATTTACTGGGAAATTGTATTCATGAATCATGAGTTCAAAATTTCATGTCACACATGGAAATGGAATATTTCACGTAGAAGGCATGATGTGTAGTTGGGCAAATTAACAAGATACTAGAACGATATTGAGAAGCACAAGTTTGAATTATTCGCAAGTTTGAGGGTGTCTTCTTCCCGTGATCGATATTGGGGATTATACATCCAAGCAAAGATAAAGATCCTCAAATTTGCATCGGATTTTCTTGCTATCCAAATAGGATTCTTAGGAGGAGATTGGGTGGCTCATGAAATTTACGACAACCACGTACATACTAACGACTAGATTAAAGTCTTCTTCATTTCTTTCTTTTTTTTTTGGTCGTAAACTCGTCTTCAGTGGGAGAAAAAAAAAATCTTTCTTATTCACTAAGCTTCGAGATCATAGACTCATTATAGAGGGAATCAAATCCTCTGTCCCAATTGCCCTATCCCCACCCTGTCCCTTCATTTTGATTGGTTGACAAAGATTAAAAAATGCTTATCTTAAACTTTGTTTCATTTTATTTCATTTTTTAATCTTTGTCAACGAATCAAAACGAATGGACAGGGTGGGGATAGCGCAATTGGGGACAAAAGATTTCCTCCCATAATAGAGAGATAATTCACTTAAGATGCACAAAATTGAAGCTACTTTCAAGGAAAAAGAGCTAAGGTCAAGGAGCTAAATTTTATTGATTTAATTAATCTCAAAATTCAATGCCACATTGCCATTGAAAGTAATATAGAATTTTAGAGGAACCAACTAAATGGTTAAATCCAGGTAACCACAGTCATATATATACTTAACAATTTTATCTGTATTAATTTGTCTTTGGTATAGACCATCTTACAAGTTACAATTACGAAAGTCTTACTAGGATAAAATTAATTCCATTAGGTTGTCTTTTGTGCCAAATTCAAAATCATCAGCATTTTTTTTTTTTGATACATCAGATGGTACAGCAAGCTAATTCTTAATGGATAAAACTAATGTATATAGTTGAGAAATACCTGGCCGTCTTAGCTAATGAGATCGTTAAACAACTGTTATCAGCATAATCATATGTGCAAAATTTAGTTGTTCTTTTCAGTCATCAATATTATATCTTATGTCTCTTTCATTAATTATAAAATTTGGGTGACTGGTCTTCTACGGCGGCTAATATAAGAGTCCCTACCATGAATGTAATATTCGAGACTTCATGATTTGAATCAAGTATCAGAGGGACTACAATCTTATATAATTGAATTAGGTGCATAAACTACGATCATCGATCGGCTCTTTGTTTCTTGAGATCCAAGACGTGTATATGCATGTTTGATTAATTTTTACAGGAGAGATAAAACGTGTTTATTACTGATTTTTTTATTACTCGATATTTTTGAACAAAAAATGAATGAATTTTCATAGATAACAGCAGCTTTCCGAGTCCTAACTCCTGCTTCGATTTTCTTTTTCGAGTCGATTGACCAAGCAAGAGTCTGTTTTGCCTCATATTTTGATGCCTTTCTTGGCTGGACATACCCATGTGCTTTGGCGTTTTTTGACTAAATATGATTAGTGCTAGTTACGCTACTGATTGATTGACCTTGTCAGTCTTGCTTAATTAATCAAGCAAACAAAAACCATGCCAGAAATATTTCATCATATAGTGTCTGTATTACTGGGAAGAGTTCAAATGTCCAAGTACCTTTACTCAGATAAAGAGAAAAAAAAATAGAAGCTCTGTGTGGGGGCGCTTCATCTTGGGGAGATTAGGGCTATGTTTGGAGGGGCTTTTTAGCTCCCCCGCTTATAAGCACAAGATGACTATGCGTTTGGTAACCCGACTTATGTTTAGCTTATTCCAAACCCGACTTATGTTTAGCTTATTCCAAAAGCCGTTGCGGCTTCTCTCGAAAAGTAGAAGCTGCCTGACCCCTGCTTTCAGAAGCTAGAAGCCAGGATCCTACTGTAGCGGGAGTGACTGTAGATTAATGAATCTTTCAAAATATCGGTCTCTATCCTCCCTTGGTTGAGGCAATTACGGATTGCCATGAAACCTTTCTTCTATCTAGAGTCTAGACGTTGCACAATCTCTCTTCCTGTCATCACAGACGCCGCATCACACACACCCTCCCTCTGACGCTGCCTCAGCCTCTCATCAAGATTTCGAGTTGGAAATCGAAGCCTCAATCAAGGCTGCTTGGCAATTTGATTCAGGTTAGTTTTTTTTATCTATTTCATGATAAATTTCGGTGATTTTGATGAAAAGGAAGTATCAATTTTATTCTGGGTTTTCGATATGAGTAGTAGATTGTGATTTGTAGCACACATATATACTGGGTGTTGTGATGTACATATATTTAGAACCAATTTCGGGGATTTAGTCAATTCAATTTGCCTATGATTTGAGTACTGCCAGCATCCTTGTATCATTGGATATCTGTAATGGGTTGAGTTTGATTTTGTTTTGGTAAATTTTCTGGACCCTTTTAACTTGTGTTCATTAATGGTGTTGAGTTGCGAAATTCGAGTGTGTGTTTAGTAAAGTTGGTGTTGTTAAAGAAGATGAGTTTTCGATGCCTGTGAACCCCAGCGGCTAAGAAACCCTGGGTCATTGTTTCATAAAGTTTAATTCTCCTCAGGTAGTTGCTTTATTCCTCTGCTCTGTTTTAGTTTCAATTGTTTCTTAGGTTTATTTAGTGTAATGCAGTGATATGGTTTTTGTTTTATGGAATTGAATTTCACTTGAATTTGATAACCCAGTTGTGAAAGAATTCATAGGGATACAGGGGTTTAGTTTCTGTAGCATAGATAGAGTGCACTACATTCTGTTTCCATATTGTAGACTACAGGTTATGGTTATCATATTATATATGAAAACTTACGAATGAGTGTAGAGCCTAGAACAATGCAGAGTTCATAAGACTCCATTTTATTTCGAGACAAGGAATGGGGAATGATTTCAGTGTATATTAGCTTTGTTCCCTGGAGGATGGATGAAATAAAAACAAAATGAAGTTTGAAACAAGTAATGGTTTTAGGCTTCTTGTTAGTCTTCAGTTTCCTCTTAGTTTCGGTAAAAACAGTTTTCCTCATTCATCTAGGAATTAGAATGCAAACGCGGTCTCTTTAGTTCTCTTTTGCTTAGATGAGAATAGCATGAACAAAAAGTATTGGTAAAACAGTAACTACTAGATCCAACAATCTATTTACTTTGGCTTCACATTATTAGAGACACTTACAACTTGCCATGTCATTAGTGTGCTACAAACAGTAGTGTTCCCTTAGTTGCATCATTATGCAGTTTAAGTTCATAGCTCTTCCATGATGTAGTTAAGTGGCCCACCATCCAACTATACTAGTGATTCCTATTACCTCAAGTCCTGACACCTTGTGCTGTTGAGTCCAAAGGCAAAAAACATCTGAATGGTCTAACTTATGACAAGAGGTGGTCACCTGTGGCAATACTAACTAATTGCTTGGGTTAGTGTTCTTCAGGATCTAAATGATTCTGAACATTTTTATCACATCTCACACCACCTTTGTTGCGTTGTATTTTTTTCATTCAGGAAGGGATTGGAGCATGAAACACTGATACTAGTCTCTAATATATGGGATCTTCTATTGCCATGGTACCAATTACAATAATGCATTCATCTAGTATCTTGAGTTCTTATGTTGGCAGATGTGTTGGGATGCATCATAACATTCTGATGGTCTGTTTTTATCTGCTCAAATGATCCTCACTTAACATAGGATTAAGTCTCTGCAAATCACTACGGATTCCATTTAACCATTTATATGTTGCTTGATGCTTCAACTGATTTTATGTTGCATCATTGGACAATTGTTTAGCAGATTTGACAATTGGAATTCTGCTAGCAAATTTATGTTTGTAGTATTGGTTGCTCAGATATTTACTCTTTTATGCTGCAGTCCTCAAGGTATCCAGGGTCTCCTTCCTTGCTTAGTCCCGTGACAGAGGAAGACGAAGAACCTGTTCATATTGATGAAACTAGTGCAGATGACCATGACGACATAATGCAGTGGAGTGAGCAAGATAATGATATGAGCAGTGAGGAATTTAGGGAAGTCATTGAATAAAAAATATGATCACAATTCCTAATGGCCATATGCTGGGGGGATATATGCGGTAGAACCGATTAGGCTCCAAATGCTCATTTTGTCTTGTGCTGGACCTGAATCATCTGATTACAATTCTACCAAATACACTTTGGAACATTTGACCTGCCTCCACTAGTAGGAAATGATTGTATTCTTGAAAGGATGTTGTTATGCAGTTTGAGCCATCAATATTGAAAGTTGTTACGAAGTGTACAACTTAATGCTCTGCTCATTCAACATTATTACATGAACTATGTTCATAAAACTCCTTGCATGCTTTGTATAAATTATTTTTAAAATTGTCCAATATTAATCATATGATCACCATGATTTATAAAAATTGAAAGTTAACAAAAATTAATAAGGACATAATGATGATTAAAAATAATAACAAGAGTATTTGAACAACATTATATTACCAAACGATCAAGGCAAAATAATCTCTCATGTCCAATTTGGTCATTCCACAAACAAAAAGCACAAGTCAGTTTGAGTTTACCAAACACCTTGCCACTGCTTTTGTCACTGACAGCTCTTATAAAAAGCCAGTTTACCAAACACTTAGCTGTTTTGCTTTTCAGCCACTTATTCTCAGAAATAAGCAGAAATCAGCTTTTCTGAAAAACCCAGCCATACCAAACATAGCCTAGATCGATTAGGGTTAGGGCATACCCTTTTGGTTGAATCATTACATTACATCGACGTAACCTAATTTATGTTATCATCACACTGTATCAATGAAGTCCAAAATTGATCCTTTAATAGATCTGTGACAAAATTTACAATGACTTCAATTGTCATGTACTTCTTGTAGGTGAATTAGTCATCAAATCATTATATTTGGCCTCTCGTGGGAACCGCTCGAAATGGGACACATTTGAAGAAAGTAATTCAGAGATGGGCATGAGAATGGAGAATTTTGGGATGTGCTACTTTTCTCTTCCTTGGTCCTATTTTCCTCTTAGTGTATATTTTTTGTATTAGATGTATATTTCTATGCCTCATTAACTCTAACATGGTGCATGTACGTACTAGAATATTTGTAGTTACGCTTTCACATTTTTATTACAAGGAAGAATAAAAAAAAATTACAATGATGATTAGCATCATGTCGAATTGTCGATCATTACTCATTACCTAGCATGTGATGACAATCAACTAAGAATTTCTATCATGTGGACTCGATCATTAGGATTGGGCTTGTTTAAGAATGATTTTTAGAAACCACTGCAAGTGGCTTACTGGTTCTTGCATAGTTGGGTGTGCTCTCCAACCTAGGTTCGAATCCCGAAGTTGTCAAAGTGGTCAGGCACTGTACTGTAATGCATAGTTGGAGCATTTCACATGCGTCGAAGGGGTTTATGTTAGGCCTACGAAGCCTTTGGGTTCCCCTTGACAAAGTCAAAAAAAAAAATTAGAGATCAAAAAGAGAAGTTTTTATATATACACCTCTCAATTACTTAATGCACACCACCTATATTTTTTGTCATCAAACTTCCTTCTAGCCCTCCTCATCAATAAATACATAATAACTAAAAACGAAGAAAAATCTACAAAAAAAAAAAGAATTAAATGCTTGTTATAAACTAGAAACTTACGTTTGTAGGGATCAGAGAATATAGAGCGATAATAAGGAGGAAATGTAGATGTGTGTATCTTATTCATTCTCATAAACTCCTTTATATAGGAGTTAAGTTTACATCCTAAGGACATGAAATATGAGAATTTACTTGGATAGCCACATATTTATTATATTTACAACAATGCTTTATATATCAAAATATTAATAAAATATTTTCTTATAGGTTAAATTTTCTCCTTGTCTTGATGATACAATCGCTCTCTCTCCAAGATCATACATGAACGTCATTGACAAATGAAATAATTGTAGTCCATGTGAAGAACTAACAAGCAACCAAATTGGTTGAAACATATTAAAAGAGGTTATAAAACCATTAGATATATCTTGCATACATGAATACATCACTTTGTTTGCCAAACAACCACCATGGCTCAACCATGTGGTGTGGTGTGTTGGTCGAACGGCCTAATCTGGAACCCCCAGGTCTAGCGTTCGAATTCCAGCTCCATTCCGTGGCTAGCTGATTTGAGGGACCCTTTGGGTACGTGTGTCTACGGTGCAGTGGATTAGTCTGGCTTTCGCCGCAATTTCAGTGCAGGTGTCCTGGCGCTAGGATACCACTGCAGGAGTGTGTGAGTTACTAACAGCTAACTACCCGATAAAAAAAAAAATCACCATGACTCATTCTTACCGATTTTAATATTGACCATGACTATATAGATCATGCAGATATTGACATATATGGAATTTTTTAGGGGCCGTGACCACTTACCCAATTTTTGGCCAAAAATTGCCCACTTACTCCACCAAGAGTTATTTAACCCCGTTTACCCAATCTAACCTATAGTGACAGTTTTGACCCTATTAAACTCTTTCCTCTCAGACTCTCTCTCTCTCTCTCTCTCTTTCTCTCTCTCTCTCTCACACACACACACACGCGCTTCCTCTCTTTCATCGACGGCAGAGACGACATCGCCGGAGCCTCGGAATCCGATTTGGGAGCGGATCGATTAGGAGCCACGGCGGCGTTGTCAGGTTCTATTCCGGCGCGTCAATATGGAAGAAGTTGAGGTGGCCGACGATTGGAAGTGGCCGGGTTTGGTTCGACTTGGATTTGGTTCAAGTCTGATCTCTTGCCGAAATGGAGTTTGGTTCGAACGTCGGCAGCGTCTGAAGAATTTGGGTCATTGACGTCGGCGTCTAAAGATGATTCACGATCTGGTCTGATGCATCGACGAGATCTGCTGTACTCATCGTCCGGGTTCTTGGGTTTCGATTCCGTCGGCTATTATCACAGGTACACACCCCAGTGCAACTGACTCAACCAGACTCGTCGTCCAGACCCGAACGTCGACCGACGTATAGCCTTCAGAAGCCGGAGACGAAGCCACGGTGCCGCCGAAGATGGTGAGTGGGTGCCCAAATCAGTTTCTGGTTTTTTTTTGCTACCCAATACATTTCCTGGCTACTGGGGCCAGTAGACACATTATTGGCCCCCAGTAGACTTTGAAATGAGGGACAGAGATCACTATAGTGTGGTGTATTGATAAGTTACATGTTGTTTTATGTGTATTAAAGCCAAATTATCTGTGAATCATACAAAATGGTGCATTTTTGGTGGTCTATTGGGAGGCAGTAGAGACATTGGACTTTGTATTGGGGGGCGATAATATGATTATTGGGAGCCAATAATATGATTATAAATTGATCAATTGTTCCTGTAGTGTATTCATTTTGGTTTTGGGAGTTCATACAATTCACTGGACGGCAATAATATGATTTTTGGGAGGCAATAATATGATTACTGGGGGGCAGTAATATGATTACTGGGGGGCAATAATAGCCAGATTCAGGATTCCAGTCATCGGTCGCCGGAGTCCGGTCACCGGTCGCCGGAATCCGCGCCGGCCACTGGTCACCGGAGCACAGCAAGGTGGAAGGTGACTTCTCTCTCTAAGTGAGAAAGAAGGAGAGGGCAAAAAAGTCTAAAAAGAAAAAGAAAAAAGAATTAATTGGGTAAAGGGGAAATAATCCCTTAGAGTGTTTTGGGTAAATGAGGTTAAAAAAAAGTTGGTGGAGCAAGTGGGCAATTTTTAGCCTAAAATCGGGTAAATGATCATTTTCCCAATTTTTTAAAATTTTAGAGACATCAACTTGAAGAACAACAAAGGTAAGAAAGTTAACCAACCTCATTGATGTGAGAAAGAAGAAATGTATTCAGTAATTACCTTATTGATATGTGGCTGAACTAGTTAGCAATTAATTACACAATAAATTAAAAAAATTATAGTATTTGAATGTATTAAATAAAAATTTAAGATACAATGAAAATTTTTTTTTTTTGTGAAGATTTTTCGCATGATGAAATTTTGATGAAAAAATTAGACAAAAAAACTATAAGGGGTGTACATTAAGTAATTGAGATGGTGTATTTAAAATTTCTCGATCAAAAAATGCTTTTGAAATAATAAAAAAAATGAAATGTGCTCTATATGAAAGCATTTAAAAGCAGTTTTGAAAAAATGCCTCCTCGTACGAAAGTGATCTTAACCCAACCATTTATAGTTTTGGAAGCATACTTCAAGTAGTCCGAAAACAATTTTTTTTTTTTTTGGTCCAGAGGCCCAAAACGATGATCAGAAATAATATTTCTGATAAGATAATGACACTAGAGAGTTAAGCTAGGTATTTCTATCTAAAAGGACTATTCGATAGTAAAAGTATATAACTTTTTTTTTAATGGTATTAAAAAAGGGCAGAAAATGAATGAAAGAAAAAGAGAAAAATTCAGTCACCGTCCCCAAACTATGCTGCCAAGGCCAATTTGATACCCGAACTCTCAAAAGTATCAATGTGATACCCAAACACGTATTTTGACATCAATGTGATACTTCCGTCAAAAATTCCTACCGGTGCCGTTTGTTTGCTGACGTGGCAAGCACGTGGGGTCCCAAAAAAAGTAAAATGACCAATTTACCCTTTTTTAATTCATTTTTTTTCTTTTCATTTCTTTTTCTTTTTTCTCTTCGTCTTCTTCTCATTTCTTTTTCTTCTTTCTCTTCTTCTTCTGGGATTTTCCTCTAGCCAAACCACCACCACTTCCGCTGCAAGCTCCGCCACCACATTTCCTTACATGACAACGTCATCAGCCACCAGCCACCAACCTCTTTTTTTTCTTTTTTTTTAAATCTTCTTCTGGGTCTGCTTCTTCTTCAAGCTCGGTGGTTGGATGCTGAGAAGTTGAAGAGGATGGGTTGGGTTGTTGGCGGTGGAGGGTGATAGGCCAAGGCCAAGGCCAAGCCCGAAGCAGACGCCGAACATGAGGGAGATCATTCGCAATAACCAGCTGAAGGAGTTGTTTGAACTTTAAAGGGAAGGAATGGGTCAACTTTTTGGAGATTGGGAAAAAAAGGGACGACACCGAACCGGAAAAAATATATCGGTTTCGGTTTCAGTTCCTGCAAAAAATGCCAAAAACAGAACTGATCCCAGCCCCCCCTCCCCCCCCCCCGGTTTATTGCAGTGCCGACAAAGTTATTAGCTCCTCTTGCATTTACACCAATCCCCGGAAGAGGAGCTTGTTGACTCCGAATCGGTGCGAGGCGTCGATAACGTTGGTCTGGATTTGGAGGTTGAGGGCGATGAAGTCAGCCGGGTGGTGTTGGTGGAGCGGATGCCGCCGACTTTAGCAGCAGCGAGGGTTACGAATTGGGGCTTTTCGGCGGCGAAGAAGGACTCGACGTCGTTTTAGCGCGTGAGGTCGAGGTTGGTGTGGGTGCGGAGGACGAGGTTGCTGAAACTTAAGGACTGGAGCTTGCAGACGATGGCGGAGCCGAATTGGAGAGGATATCCGCGGGGTTAGTGATGGTTTGGGTGGTGGAGAAGGAGAGGAGAGAGAGAGGAGGTGGAGAGAGAAGAAGAAGAGTCAGGTTGAAGAAGAAGAAGAAAAAGAAAAAGAAATGAAAAGAAAAAAACTAATTAAAAAAAGAGGGTAAAAAGTCCATTTTGCCCTTTTTTTTTTTGCCCATGTGCTTGTCACGTCAGCAAACAAACGGCCCCGTTAGGAATTTTTGACGGAAGTATCACATTGATGTCAAAATACGTGTTTGGGTATCACATTGATACTTTTGAGAGTTCGGGTATCAAATTGGCCTTGGCAGCATAGTTTAGGGACGGTGATTGAATTTTTCTCAAAGAAAAAAGGGCACAAAATGAAAGAAAGAAAAAGGGGCACAAAATGTTCTAATGGTTTGGTTAGTGTTGAGCAAATAGTTTGTTCTGGTAATTAATATGAAATCAGAGTTGGCCGTCACCAAGTATTGAGGTGCCTAAAAACTAATCAAAGACCGACACAAAAATAGACTTCTAGATATTGAAACACTATGGTCGCCTCAAACTTTTAATGTTTCATTTAGCAGTAGATTTCCAAAAAAAGAAAAATTCAGTTACCGTCCCTAAACTATTCTGCCAAGGCCAATTTGATACCCGAACTCTCAAAAGTATCAATGTGATACCTAAAGACCTAAATTGGCATCAACGTGATACTTCCATTCAAAATTTCTGACGGCGCCGTTTGTTTGCTGACGTGGCAAGCACATGGGTCCAAAAAAAAGGGCAAAATCGACTTTTTACCCTTTTTTTTTTGTTAATTCCTCAAAAAAGAAAATTTCAGCTACCATCCCCAAACTATGCTGCCAAGGCCAATTTGATACCTGAACTCTCAAAAGTATCAATGTGATATCTAAAGACGTATTTTGACATTGAAGTGATACTTCAGTCAAAAATCTCTAACGGCGTCGTCTGTTTGCTGACACGCTCGAAATGAGTGTCAATCCCCGGCAACGGCGCCAAAAATTGACACGCTCAAAATGAGTGTCAATCCCTGGCAAAGGCGCCAAAAATTGACACGCACAAAATGAGCGCGTAATTTAACCCTGTAAAATGTCATCGTTAGTATAGAATAATTAGGGATCGTTCTAACCGAGGATTGAGGGTACATCTGTAATTGTGTAAACAAATAAAGAAAAGTATTATTTACAAAAATAAAATAAAGAATATAAATATATACAATTGTGTAAACAAATAAAGAATTAAAATAATAAAGTATTATTTACAAAAATAAAATAAAGAATATAAATATATACAAGTAAACACAAATAAGGGGGTTTTAAGATTTATAAAATTGAAAATTAAAATTAAATGAAATAAAGAAAATATAAAAACATATATACAATGATGAAATGTAAGAAACAAAGATCAAAACCAATTCCATATGTCTCTGCCTTTTAGTTGTTGTGTAAGTTTTAGTTTGTAGTTGAGTCAGTCAGTCAGTGTGGATTTCTAGTGTGAATTCCAGTGGTCATCTCTGTGTTAGAGATGTTGCCCAAACTCATTGTAATCAGTTCATTATTAATGAAGTCTCTTCTTGATCAAAAAAAAAAAAAAAAAAACTCAATTCAAATCCTATAATTGATCATCTAAGTCATGAGAAAGAAGTCGATCATGTGAAACATTTGAAGCAAATGATTTCTCATATTTTACTTTCCTTTACTAATTAACCTAAGTGAAAGCACCTACATCAATCCTATTAAATGATAGGAGCATTTTAGTGTTATATTTTAGTAGTTAATTCCTCATATTTTGCTTAGTTAATTCCTTAACCGAATCGATTTTTAACTGAATTTCTATTTTTAGGTACATTGGAGTAGATGAAGAAGAAATGAGTGTTATGTCCATAATTACCTAGAAATGATGGAGAAAAATGAAAATGTACTAAAAAGTCAATTTTACACATTTTCCTACTCCGGCTAGGAGAATCCGAGCCAAGCAAGGAAGAAAGAGCGGCCGCCAGACCAAATGAACTCGAATTGAGCTGAAACTCTGCAGATCCATTCTAGACATCCTAATTAAGAAACATTTCTTATGAAGAGTGCAAGGTTCATATAGAAGTGGAAGACCTTCAAAAGATCAGTCCAATTTTCTGCATAAGCAAAACTGGAAAACTGGACCTGTAAGGAGTCCAACAGAATTTCCGGCCCAACCACTATACCAAAAGCTCTGAAATTTGACCAGGATGATCTACACTCATAGTGGAACATTTGTTATGAAGAAATCATGGTCAAAATATGAAATCTTGGTAGAGAATTAATTGAATGAAAAATGAGCAGAAAATGGCTTAAATCTAACAAATTCCATTAGTGTTTAAGTGCTTAAACCTAACAATTCCATTAGTGTTTAAGTGCTTAAACCTAACAATTCCATTAGTGTTTAAGTGCTCAAACATAACCATCATGATTTGTTTAAGGCCAAACATTATGGCTTGATAGCCTATAAATAGAGGCTACAAAGAAGTAACAACACATTCCTTCATCCATCTCATCTTCTTTGTCTCTCCATTTTCCTCTTCATTTTCTTTAGTTCTTAGTTACATTCCTTCATCCATCTCATCTTTTTTGTCTCTCCATTTCCTCTCCATTTTCCTTAGTTCTTAGATACATTCCTTCATCCATCTCATCTTCTTTGTCTCTCCATTTCCTCTCCATTTTCTAGTTCTTAGTAGAAGATTGCTTGCTTTCAAGGATCTTCAAGTTCTTCATCTTAAGGTTTTATCATTCATCTTTCAAGGTGTATTATATCATTTCTTTTGTTTTCTTTGTTTGATTTTGTAAGACTATGAATTATAGTTAATAAACAAAGTTTTCGAATTCCATAATTGTGATTCTAAGTTGCTTATGTGAGTTTATTCGATTGAATTTGCTTGATAGAAAACTTTTATATGTTTATCTTATTTGGGTCGACACTTATATGATTTGCATGTAATTGATGCTAGATTTAGGTAAACGATTCACCTAATAGTTTTGTGAACCTAAATCACAAGTAGTAAAGACTTTGGACAAAGGTCGAATTCAATTGAAGAGGATTGCAAATAGGTGAACTTATTCATACTAGGTTGTGCACTTAAGTTGATAACATTTCTCTATGCTTCTTGCATTGAACATGTTTTGATTAGCTAGCTTTTTAGACTTTGATTGCATGTTTAATAGGATTGATCTAGGTGCTTTCACTTAGGTTAATTAGTAAAGGAAAGTAAAATATGGGAAATCATTTGCTTCAAATGTTTCACATGATCGACTTCTTTCTCATGACTTAGATGATCAATTATAGGATTTGAATTGAGTTGAATCATATTGGTTTTGATCTTTGTTTCTTACATTTCATCCTTGTATATATGTTTTTAATTTTCTTTATTTCATTTAATTTTAATTCCGATTCTATAATTATAAAACCCCCTTATTTATGTTAACTTGTATATATTTTTATTCTTTATTTTATTTTTGTAAATAATACTTTATTATTTTAATTCTTTATTTGTTTATACAATTGTATATATTTTTATTCTTTAGTTTATTTTTGTAAATAATACTTTTCTTTATTTGTTTCACAATTACAAGTGTATCCTCAATCCCCGGATAGAACGATCCCTATTTACCAAATACTAACGATGACATTTTACATGGTTAAATTACGCGCTCATTTTGAGCGTGTCATTAAACATGCAATCAAAGTCTAGAAAGCTAGCTAATCAAAACATGTTCAACACAAGAAGCATAGAGAAAGGTTATCAACTTAAGTGCACAACCTAGTATGAATAAGTTCACCTATTTGCAATCCTCTTAAATTGAATTCGACCTTTGTCCAAAGCCTTTACTACTTGTGATTTAGGTTCACAAAACTATTAGGTGAATCGTTTACCTAAATCTAGCACCGATTACATGCAAATCCTATAAGTGTCAACCCAAATAAGATAAACATATAAAAGTTTTCTATCAAGCAAATTCAATCGAACAAACTCACATAAGCAACTTAGAATCACAATTATGGAATTCAAAAACTTTATTTGTTAACTATAATTCATAGTTCTACAAATCCAAACAAAGAAAACCAAAAGAGGTTACAAGGAAAAAGATTGAATTACACCGTGAATGGAGTGGATGATGAAGAGCTTGAGACGTTGATCTTGAATCTTGAAAGCAATGCTTCACTATCACGGCACAAGGTGGAACGATGGCAGCTAGGATTGCTCACAGCTTTTTCTTCTTCTTCTCTTTGCTTGAAGATGCAGAACTAAGAATTAAGAGAATGGAAAAGAAATGAAACTAAGAACTAAGGAAAATGGAGAGGAGATGGAGAGACAAAGAAGATGAGATGGATGAAGGAATGTGTTGTTACTTCTTTGTAGCCTCTATTTATAGGCTATCAAGCCATAATGTTTGGCCTTAAACAAATCATGATGGGTTAGGTTTGAGCACTTAAACACTAATGGAATTGTTAGGTTTAAGCACTTAAACACTAATGGATTTTGTTAGGTTTAAGCCACTTTCTACTCATTTTTCATTCAATTAATTCTCCACCAAGACTTCATATTTTGACCGTGACTTCTTCATAACAAATATTCCACTATGAGTGTAGATCATCCTGGTCAAATTTCAGAGCTTTTAGTATAGTGGTTGGGCCGAAAATGCTGTTGGACTCCTTACAGGTCCAGTTTTCTGATAGGAGCATTTTAATGCGACGTTTTAACTGCCATTTCCCTACATTTCTTGTGTTATTTCCTTGAAAAATCCCTGTTTGGGAAAGTTTCCATTCTTTGATTGGGAAAGTTCCTTATTGTAGAAAGTTTATATTTTTGTAGTTTCTATTTCTCATTTATCTTTTGTATGTTTATTCTAATTGGTTCGAAACTTTTAGGGTTTATGTATGAGTGGTGTTAGATTTAAGAACATGATTCAACTTATTGTTTTGTGAACTTGAATCGAAAGTAGTAAAAGTTTTGGACTAAAATCGAATTCAATTGAAAAAAGATTGCAATTAGGTGGACTTCTTCATACTAAGTTGCACACTTGAGTTGATAGCCTTTCTATGTGTTTCATGCATTGAACATGTTATGATTGTCTAGCTTTCTAGAGCTTGAATGCATGTTTGATAGGATTAATCTTTGTGCTTTCACTTAGGTTAATTAGCATTGAAAGTAAAATATGGGAAATCGTTTGCTTTCTAACGTTTCACATGATCAACTCCTTTCACATGACTTGGAAGAACAACTATAAGGTTAATTCGAATTCAATTATAAACTTGGTTTTGATCTTTGTTTCTTACATTTCATTCTTGTAGTTGTGTTTTTGTTTATACTTAGTTTTTATTCTTTCTTTTATTTTTCGAAAACCAAAACCAAAAACCCTCCTAATTTCGTGAATAGTGTTCATATGTGTAAATATTATACTTTGTTTTTATTTTAATTGTTTAATTTGTCTTACATTGACAGGTGTACCCTCAATCTCCGGAATAGAACGATCCATACTTGCTTATACTACTAATGATATTTATAGGGTTAAATTATATGCTTGCTTTGAGTGTATCATTTTCCAGTTTTGCTTCTGCAGAAAATTGGACTGATCTTTTGAAGGCCTTCCACTTCTATCTGGATCTTACACTCTTCATAAGAAATGTTTCTTAGGATGTCTAGAATGGATCCACAGAGTTTCAGCTCATTTCGAGTTCATGTAGTCAGGCGGCCGCTCCTTCTTCCTTGCTTGGCTTGGTTTCTCCTAGCCGGAGTAGGAAAATGTGTAAAATTGACTTTTTTAGTACATTTCCATTTTTCTCCATTATTTCTAGGTAATTATGGACGTAACACTCACTTCTTCTTCATCTACTCCAATGTACCTAAAAATATAAATTCAGTTAAAAATCGATTCGGTTAAGGAATTAACTACTAATATATCGCATTAAAATGCTCATATCATTTGCTGACATGGCAAACAAGTGGGGAAAAAAAAAGTGAAATGACCAATTTACCCTTTTTTTTGTTAATTCATTTTTTTTCTTTTCATTTTTCTTCTTTTTCTTCTTCTTCTGGGATTTTGTTCTAGCCAAGCCACCGCAAGCTCCGCTCCTTCTCTTCCACCCAAGAATCAAAGAAAAATGGCTTATGCTTCTTCTTCAAACTCAGTCCTCCTCCTCCTCTCTCTCATCTCCTTCCCCTCCGCCCAAACCATCACCAACGCTGCCATCATCCTCTCCAATTCCTGCTACAAATCCATGTTCTTCGCATTCAACTCCCAGCAGACAGACCCAAAACGAAAGTTGGGTGACACGATTAACAAAAAAAAAAAAATCAAGTCTTTCTGCACCCAGAAAACTGCTCTGGGCACCCAGAGACACCCATATCTTCTTATCCGCCAAAACCGATTTCCTTTTTCTCCGCTCAGTAGCTTTCCTCTTCCGGGACAACCAACTGGAAAACTGGTTCGCTGCACACCAAATTTTGGTGAACCTTAGCTCCACCAACCATCTTCTTTCTTCGCAGAGACCGTCACCCATTCGCTAATAGAACCTCCATTCATCAAACCCCCTCCTCCACCGCCACAACCTCAGCATCCTCCTCCTCCACTGCCGCCGTCATGTCAGTAACAACATATACCAAATACTTCGATCAAAATCACAATCATAAGGCCAAAGCAACATATAACATGAATTCATGTATATAAGAACTAAAAACAAACCCAGCATAAACCAAAAAAGCAAAACCAACCCAGATAGCAATTGAGCACAATTAGATCAAGAAAAAGACTTGCCAGCTGGTACTTGGTACCTTTGGCTTCTCCCACACACTGTCAATTGCTCGATTTAGGTAAATGGGTCATTTCACATTTTTTTTGGACCCACGTGCTTGCCACATCAGCAAACAAACGGCGCCGTCAGAAATTTTGAACGGAAGTATCACGTTGATGCCAATTTAGGTCTTTGGGTATCACATTGATACTTTTGAGAGTCCGGGTATCAAATTGGCCTTAACAGAATAGTTTGCGGACGGTAACTGAATTTTTCTATAAAAAAAAAGGGTAAATGGGTCATTTCACTTTTTTTTGGGACCCACGTGCTTGCCACGTCACCAAACAAATGGCGCCGTCAGAAATTTTGGACGGAAGTATCACATTGATGCCAATTTAGGTCTTTGGGTATCACATTGATACTTTTGAGAGTTCGAGTATCAAATTGGCTTTGACAGAATAGTTTGGTGACGGTAACTGAATTTTTCTCTTCCAAAAAACACCATCTCAGTTTTCATAAATTTTATATCACCCATGTCAATTACAGTTTAACCTCAAAGACCTGGTTGGATATACTCGACTGAAGATCCGTATCCTTGGTCCTACCCAAGAAACCATTCGGAAGCAAAAATCCAGATCCTGGTCGGGATGGACCGCAATAGCCACACTTTGATTGTGAGAAGGTGGGTTACGGAACACCCACAGGAACCTTTGGCCGCTCCTCTCTAACCCCACAGCTATTTCTCCCAACTGCTCCTTTGTAAACAATCCTAAGCTTCCAAAACAGAGGAACACCACACTTCCACTTGGCTGCGAGTCCAGCCATGTCAAACACTCAGGCACATCATCACTAGGAGAGAGGGAGAGAGATAGTTGGGAATGATGGAGGGAGTAGTGGCAGAGACGGAGGCAATATATGCATGGGGCGGTGTCATCGGCTCGTGGTAATTAGTATGTGGATACTTCGTCCCTCGTGGTTTTGGTTCTTGGGAAAGTGGAGGATTTGAGGGAGATGTGAGGCTTTAATCTAGTGCTTTAGTTTGAGAATGTGGGATGTTGCGATACTACAGGAAACGGAAGTATAATTTATATATGTAGCCAAATATGGTTTTTGGTTTTGATATAATTTTGGGGTGGTGGCCCTAAGTATTATTGTGCTAGCTAGGTAGTTGTTTATACATTTCCAGCTGAGTTGCCTTAACGTGTTTTTAAGATGTTTTAGCCGTTAGGATTGGGAATAAGCTTTAGACTCTGTATTACTTAAATGGAAGCTTCTTTGTTTTGAAACTGAGCACTGAATAAGTAGAGCTGTGAAGAATCGGATGAGTTGACTCAAGAAATGAGCTGATTTGGGGGAGACAGATTAGGGTCCAAAATAGCAATTTCTTTCCTTCCAAGGTTGTTAAGTAATTTGGTTCATATCAAGTTTGATGATTTATTTTGAAATTGTTTTGTACAGTTTAAAGATGTTTTACTCTCATATGATATAATTTCTGACTCCGTCTCTAAATAAATACTTAGAAGTTAGAGAGTTGTGAGGGAGTTAATTATTACTTAATTAATATCATGAAAACATAGTATCTACCTAACCTTATTCCTATTAATTTCCCTAAATGCTAACTAAGTCAAATGCCAAAGTGTGTTAATGTATCATTAATTTATTATATAAGTGATGAACTAGTTGTGGCTTGAATGGGGGAATCTACAGAAATTGTATTCATGAATCATGTGTTCAAAATTTGATGTCACATGTAATGTTTCACGTAGAAGGCATGATGTATAGTGGGGCAAACAAAATAGTAGAATGACATTGAGAAGCACAAGTTTGAAATATTCGCAAGTTTGAGGGAAAGACAAGCTTCATTCCGTAATCTCCACATATCCAAGCAATGATAAAGATTCTTGAATTTGCATTGAATTTTCTTCCCATCCTAATAGGATTCTTAGGAGGACTTGGGGTGGCTCATGAAATTTACGACGACCACATACTAACGACTAGATTAAAAAATGTCTTCCTCGTTCTCGTCTTCAGAAGGAGAAGAGAAATGACTGAGATCTGCTCTTTGTTTCTTGAGATACAGGATGTGTATATGCATGTTTGATTAATTTTTACAAGAGAGTTTAAACGTGTTTGTTACTGATTTTTTGGTACTTATTTTCAATGTTTTTGAACAAAAAATGAATGGATCTTAGATGAAAAGCTTTTGTTGGGTCATAATTATTGCTTCGATCGCGATTTTCTTTTTCGGTTGAATTGACACTGGTCCAAATATCCGAGCATCCTCGCTCAAATAAAGAGCATAAACAAAAATGGAAAGTTGTGTGTGTGGGTCACTTTATCTTGGGGAGATTAGATTAAGGCAAGGAAACACCGATTTTTTTTTTTTTTTTTTGGTAAGCAAGGAAACACCGTTTTGGTTGAATTGAAACGTGCATGACAGGTACGTTCTACGTCACCATGCTTCGGGTATACTGGCACAAACTGATTTCTATTATGTTACACGAGTAATAATTAGTCCTGAATATAATACAGGTGGTGATCGATTTAGGACTATTTTTTTATGGTACACTTTGTATCATTGAAGTTCAAGATTATATAGTATTCTTCATGAATTCTTGACAAAATCTACAAATACTTCAAATGTCGTGTCTCGTACTATGTATTAGTCATCATGTCATTGTAGTACGTTGGTCTTGTTAGCACAATGAGTATGCCTACTGCTAGTAATGGTGATGTGCCTAGTGCTTGTGATGTGCCTAGTGCTAATGGCAGTAAGGTGCCTAACATGCCTAGTGTACTCGGTAAGCTAGGAACACCAACGTGTGGTCTAATCAGGACAACTCAAGCTGTTCAGTTTGACTCAGTTGCATGGACAATTAATCCTGACCGCATCATGAAGGACACGTGGCGAGATCTGCATATGTTTGCTTAGCTGTAATGATTTTCTGTTATGTTCTAGTATAAATAGCTATTTCTCTCTGCTTGTATTCGTTACGTCCATTTTCTGTAAAAATTACCAAGCTTCAATAACAGTTGCTCTTCTTCGTTCTCTCTAGGTTTCATCTTCTTCTTCAGGTTAGGGTTTCTATTTTTCGCCATTAATGCTTACTCTTTGAGCTTTCTACTATGACCATGTCATTGTAGTTGGTCTTTCCGGTGAAACCACTCCAAATGAGACACATTTAAGGATAGTCAATCGAAGATGAGAACAGAGGATGCAGAATTTTAATCCCAAAATGCTTATACTATGTATCAGTCATTATGAAATTGTAGTCAGCCTCTCAGTGAGACCACTCCAAATGGGACACATTTGAGGAGAGTCAATCGGAGATAAGATTGAGAACAGACAATTATGATCTTAAATTTTTTTTTTTTTTGGGGATGAGAATATGAATATGTTTTAACTATTTATAATTTATGTCTGCTTTGGGGGTCCATTTTCAAAGATTAAAAAAAAAAAAAAATTTGAGCCAGTTTTAGGTTTGTTATAAAGCAGGCATTTAAAAGTGGTTTGGACAGATAGGTACAAAAATATTTTTGAAAAACCTAGCCTTTTAAGTTATTTCAGAAGTAAATTAATTACGTACAAAAAAATCTTATAAATCTTTTGCTAAATTTGAAAAACATATTTTGATATTTCGGAAGTAAATCTCAAAGAGGCCCAAAAAGATATATCAGGGCCGCTTAGCATTACGGGCTTCGCTTATGCAAGCGGGTCAGAGAAAAGTTTCGGGGAGGGATCTAGTTTGTATTGAGGTGTCGGAAACCTAGCTCAGAGCCGACTCTCTCGCTCTGAATTCTCTCTCCTCGTTCTTTTAGACCTGCCAATTCCTGGTACAAGAGGCGACATGGCCGGAGATGACGTTTTGCCGCCTCAAATCCACATGAAGGGAGGGGAGAAGAAGAAGAAGAAGAAGAAGCAGAAGAAGAAGAAGGGAACAACGGGCGACATGAGCCGTCCCCGTCCCGATTGTCATGATATGTCACCGCCTTGTGAAGTCTGTCACCGGCGATTTCCCGACAACATCACCCTCCAAATACATAGGGAGAATGTCCATGTGCTTCATATTTGTGAGATATGTGGATTATCGTTTTACTCTGATACTCTCCTCCAAACACATAAGCAGTGTGTGCATACGCTTCATACGTGTGAGATATGTGGAGTATCGTTTCGCTCTGATGCTCAACTCCAGAGTCATAGGAAATCCAAACATCCGGATTTAAAGAAGAAAAAGATGATGAAGAAGAAGAAGAAGAAGAAGAGGCAGAAGAAGAAGAAGAAGAATGAGGAGGAGGAGGAGGAGGAGAAGGCGAAGGCGGAGGGGGAGCATGCCAGCAGGTACCCGGACTGGTTGCCTTTCTTACTGCAATTGATCTCGTTGATTGTTTTATTCTTCTAAAAAGACTAAGAAATTGATGATTCTTTCCTTTCGTTACTGTTTATGCCAAGCATTAAATATCCCATTAATGACTTCTAGGAACCCTAGTCTACAATTAATGACCAACAGCTAATGCCTTGGGAACACTCAGCTTCACAACTCTGGCAAAAAAAATAAGCAGATTTAATGTATTTGTTTATGGGCATATTTGCTGTGAAATTTCTTCTTCTTCTTTTTTTTTTTTTTGAAAAAATATTGTAGAACTTGCACAAGTTCAAAGTACCTTTTAAACCTTTGGAAAAGTCTTTAGATATATAGCAGAATAATGAACAAAGACAAATCACTTGTAGTGCTATTAGATGATCTCTGATTTTTATCAACTCCATTGTTAATAATCACACATTATGCTTGGAATGATCAGCAAACAAAAAGATGCTTACTCATTAGCTATTTATCAAAATATTGAGATAAATAGAAACATGAATCAGCAAGGGAAAAAATGCTGGGTATTATTTGATCTGCCAGTAATATGATTGTGAAGCTTTTTAATAACCTAAATTGAAGTCTTGATTCTCAAATTCATTATTTTTAACATTGGAGATGATAGTAAAGTTCTGTTGCTTTTTCTGGCTTCATCATCTATACATGTCTATTAAAAGAAAAGAAAACAGTGATCTGACTTGTACTGATCCCATTCTCCAGCTTCCCCATAGAGAAGACGATGAACAAGGCGCCCTCACCCTCATCCTCAATTTCTGGCGAGAGGTACCACTTTTTGTCTCTTATTGCAATTGAAATTTTGTTGTTGATCCTTTTCCTTTTTTTTCTATATTCATCAGTGTAACTTTGCTCAGTTTCACTTTTTTTAATACATATTTCAAGAATTTGCACAATTTCAAAGTACCCTTTTTGATGATTTTAGATAACAGGATACTGAAACATTAAGATTTCTTCTGGTTAAATTGTCCACCTTCCAACTTTTTATGTTCTTTCATCAAGATGTCTTCTGGTAAAACAAAAACAAATCACTTCTAGTTCTAGTTCTATTTGGTGATCTCTGATTCTATTATATATTTATCAACTCTTATTTTTAGTAATTACACATTTGGCCTGCAATGATCAGTAAACAAAAGGGCTGCTTACTCATTAGCTCTCTATTAGATTATTGAGACAAATAGGACCATAAATCGGCAAGGAAAAAGTGCTAGGTATTATTTGATCTGCCGGTAATATGATTCTGAAGTTCTCCAATTCATTATTTTTAACATTGGAGATGATAGTAAAGTTCTGTTGCTTAATCTGGCTTCATCATCCATACATGTCTATTAAAAGAAAGGAAAACAGTGATTTGACTTGTACTGATCCCATTATCCAGCTTCCCCATTGAGAAGATGATGAACAAGGCACCCTCACCCTCGATTTCTGGCGAGAGGTACCACTTTTTCTCTCTTATATTTGAATTTGTTGTTGATCCTTTACCTTTTTTCTATATTCATCAGTGTAACTTTGCCAAGTTTCACTTTTTGGAATACATATTTCAAGAATTTGCACAATTTCAAAGTACCCTTTTAGATAACAGGATACTGAAACATTAAGATTTCTTTTGGTTAAATTGTCCACCTTCCAACTTTTTATGTTCTTTCATCAAGATGTCTTTTGCTAGAACAAAATAAAAATAAAATCAATTGTAGTTCAAGTTCTATCTGATGATCTCTGATTTCTTTTATATATTTATGAACTCTTATTTTTAGTAATTACACATTTTGCCTGCAATGATCTGCAAACAAAAAGCTGTTTACTCATTAGCTGTCTATTAAATTAATTAAGACAAGTACGAACATAGATTAGCAAGGCAAAATGCTAGCTATTCATTTTATATGCTAGTAATATCACTGTAAAGTGTAACATCCTTGAAAGCCTGAATTGAAGTTTAGGCTGTCTAATTTATTATATTTAACATTGCAAATGATAGTAAAGTAAATTGTGTGGCTTGATATATCTTCATTCTCTATAGGTGTCTATTTTTAACATGGAGATGATGGTAAAGTAGACTGTGTTGGTTGATTAAGCATCATTATCTATAGATGTCTATTAAAAAGGAGGAGGAGGGGGGGTGGGGTTGGGTTTGGGGGAACAGTAATTTCACTTGAGTATTTTGATCCTTCTTTCTCTATATCAACGCCTTGAGTAAGGGTAACTTTGTAAGAATACATACTGCACAAATTCAAAGTACCCTTAATTTGGATCAAAGTTTTAGATATTAAGATACTGAAACATCAAGTTGTCTTTTGGTAAAATTGTCCGCCTTACAACTTGTACGTTCTTCATCAAGATATGTTTGGTAAAAAAAATACAAATTAGTTGTAGATATACTTGATGATCTTTGGCTTTATTCTATATTTTGATTCCTATTATTTCTAGCCATTATGCCTAGAATGGTCAGCAATCAAAAATCACTTGCTCATTAGCTAGTCAAATTATCAAGACAAACCAGCAAGGCAAAATGTTCGCTATCAATTTGTGCTGCCAGTAATTTGATTGTACCTGTATTAAAGTTTCAACTCTCAAATTTAATTGTTTGACAATAGAGATGTCCTGCTTGACCTGTCTTCATTCTATATAGGTATTTATTAAAGAAAGAAAAAAGCTTATTTGGCTTGTATTGATCCCATTGTGCAGCTTTCCCATGGAGAAGGTGGACCAGGCAGAATCTATACTTATTATGGTGAAGTTTGACATGGATGATTCATTTTCTGGCGCAATATACGAAATCAAACTTGACCAACTTCAGCCACTTGAGCATGGTAAATCTGTGGGCGGATTTAACACTGACCCTTCAACTCTACCAATGCTCAAACCTGTAGCAGAGTTATTTGGTAAGGGCTGGAAGACGGAGGAGCTCTTTTTATTTGATTGTGCTAGAATTGGCAGCCTCTCCAAGTTATATGTTTTGGTAAATCAAATCCCATGCCCTTATCTGAAGCCTGTCACTCCCGAGTATGCATTTGCCTTCGACAAAAGCTTAGTTTCAGAACTGATTTCTCCACCAAAGACAACCAAGCAGTATTGTCTTGTTATATCGGCATATGGGATGTTGTATTATCTTGCACAGCCATTGTGCTTTCCTCAGATCCAAGAACCGTCATTTGAGCGGTATGATCCGGCCAGTGATTCATGGGAGTCATTGCCTCCTTTCCCAGATTATTCTCTAGATCAGGCACAGACCGAGATAACCGGTTATGCCGTTTGTTATGGATATATACTATTGTCCATGCAAACTGAGAAGAAATATGAAGCGGTGGCTTTTCATATTCATAGCAGAACATGGCACAAGGTGAAGACTAGCCCAGAGAATCCTTATTATTATCCCTTCTATGGGAGGGCAGTGGTTTTAGGTAGTACTATCTATGCCTTGGCGCATAATCTTGATTTGGTTCTGGTCTTCTCTTTCTGGTGGGATTCAGACAAGGATGGTGACATTGTTAAGCGGCGACATTTTCTGGGCACCCCATTGTCTCTGTTAATAACAGCCAAGTGTCATCCGCCGCGCAGGTTACTAGGGGATAGAACTCAGAATTTGGTTCATTTAGGGGGGCGATACTTTTGTGTTGTGCAAACTGGTCAGAACATTGATTCTTCTGAGTATCAGTATATGTGTGCGACGACCTTCAGAATTGCCGGTGATGGGCAAGAAATGCATATCAAGACTGTTCGCTCATCCGTTTTTCGAGTCGCGATCGAAGGGAATGATGAATTTGAAGTTCAGTTCAGCTTCACACCGTAAGTTTCTCAACACTTGTTTTTATTACATTTCTGTGTGATCTTAATACATTGGGATTCTCTTGCTGATTAATTATTTGCATTGACCAATAGAATACTCATTATTATTATTATTATTTTATTTTACAATTTCAGAGATTGCAATGACATTGAACCAGTGGAAGAACAGTACTGTGTGTCTAGTGCATTGGTTGAAAGGGAAAGTGCGTGGACTTCGGATGTCAAAGAAGACTTCTTTTCCTTCCCAACTGGTCCTAAACTGGGATTAGAGGCATTTAGAGCCAAGAAAGAAGACGAAAAAAAAGTGTTCATCTCCACTACTTCACCTGAGACTCCTCTCCTTTCCAAAGGTTCAAAAAAGAAGAAAAAGATATAAAGGGTCTGGTTTTGATGTTCCGCCGGGGTACCATTGCAACTTTTGAGGGTCGTTTGGGGTACTATCCTTGTCTTTGTTCTTTTGTTCTCGATGGGATCTGCTAGTTTATATAAACCACAATATATGTGTTCTGCCAAATAACCATATGGTATTGTGCAGTATGATTCTGATGGTGAGCATGCAAGTTGGGTGTTAGTGTTGAAACGAGGTCCCAGATTTGCGTGTAGCTGTGGACCAAGCAATGACTCTTTGGAGAGGCAGTGTGAAAGAAAAACACAGATACCTAGATATGTTCATAGAGGTCTCAGAAGATTCCAAACCCGGTGTTAGGAAGTCAGTCCAAGAGAAATTGTCATTCTGCTGGCCGGGGGAAAATGACCTGCTAGCTTTGCTATGCCCGTCAAAGACAAGTATTTTGGGAATTGATGAATTCTATTTTTGCCACACTTAACTGTCAAACATTATGATGTTGTAACGTGTAACACTCATGTCATAGTGATAACTTAGTCAGTGATTTTATGTTGAGTTTATGCAAGGCCGGTAGAGCAGGTGTAGAATTTGTCCAAAACATGGGCTCATTGATTTCAGAAATTTTCTTTCAATTAGTGGGGTTGCATGTTTGGTAATTGGAGGTAAAGCGCCTGACTCTGAAACTATTTTTGCTGCAATGTTTGGCTGTTTGAATACAGTCCAGTTATCTCATATCTTCTTTACTCGACAGCATCAAGTGAATAAATATTGGACTGAGATCTGTATATCTTGGTTTACTGCTCTGATAGAGCTACAGTTGGAAGCAATTTACAGACAAGAAGTTTGTTAATCAACCATTTTGTTTGAGTAAAAGCAAACCAATTGTGACTCTGGGAGATGTATGAAAATGCCAAGGTAAGATTAACATCGGGAAGTCTTTCACGAAGTAGAAAAGCCAAAATGAACACAAACAACTCCAAAATGCCGCTCAGATTATTTCTCCTTCACAAGTTTCGGCAAGTTCTTTGGCTGAAACAAAATATCTGAAGTAGAATGGCTATTAACACATCCAGGAAAACCAGTTTCTTAAACATAAATTATCCCAGAACTACACATCCATATTGTATTGTTACTTGAACAGTAGTGTGTCCACAAGGTACAGAATCTTCAGAGGATTCCCCAACTACTTCTCAATCCAGTTCCCTCATTTGCTGAGCTATGCTAATTGACCTGGAAATATATAGACGTTAAATTTGATTTGCAATATATAAAGACAGTAAATTAATCCAAGATTCAAGATATGAAACAATGTAACGTTAAGGTTTCAACGCCCTAAATCTAAGCATTGTTCACCTCTATTTCCACAACAGGTAAAGGCACGGAATGGCATTATAAATTGTTATGCAGTCCAAGTTCTCCTGTTTTAGTTGACATAGAAACGCCCACAGATGACATTCCAGATTTTATCGGCAAACAGTTGGAACAAATCATGATTCGGGCCCATTACTAACAATGAATTCAATCATGATTTTTTACATGATTACCTGCAGACAATGCAAGAACTTGACTTGTTTTAAAATGAAATTTCACATTGGCAGTTCAGGTTGCTGCTTCAATTGATAATCAAATTCCAGTGAAACAGAGGTGTCGACTTTAATCAAGGTTGTTTTTGTAGGATCGCCAAAATGGAATCACAATTTATTAGATATCTTACTTATATGCCAAACAATTGTTGTTACCTGCAAAGACTGAAATCGGTACATCTGAATGTAAAGAAACAGAAGGGGCAGCCAGATATATAAGAAGGTTCGCCAAGTTGTCACCGCGGTGTGACACAGGGGGTCACGCATCGGGGAAAGGCCTGAAATGTTGAAAGAAATCTGGAAATCCAGAACTATTTGCATCCAAAACGGCATGTCGATCACCGTTATCATTCCCAGAGAAAAACTCAAATATTGGGCCTCTTCCAGATGATGCATCATAATCATGGGCTGACTTCCTAGTCTCATTAGAGTAAAATAAGCAGTCGGAAAAAAATGCACGGCAACAGGAAAAATAATAGAAAATACACACATTTGATGAACCATGAACAAATACACATGCCATTTGGGCTTCATTTTCAGCAAATCAGACGTTTATGATAGAAATAAAATTCAAACTAAAGAAAAAGAGTAAACCATGCCACACACTACCAGGACATCCTTAGATTCCTTTAAAGTTAGAAATGTCTGTTCACTCTGACAGTAGATAATATGAAGCTCAATTTTCATGAATCAGACTTCTAATGCTAAAAAGGGTACCTTCTTACGCACTTAAAAGTTATAATAATTGAAATAGTCAATCATAATATGTATGCTTTAGCACTTGGCTCTTAAGATGTAATCATTAAATTAACACAACAAGCTAGTTGTTGATAAACACAAGAGGGGACCCGTCTGTGCAATGTGGATGGAACAAGTCAGAGTACAATCTGGTAAAGAGCAACAATTCTCACCAAGTCATACACCACTTCAAATCAAACTTTCAAATAATACATTGAAATTGATAGATTATTACAAAGATGGAACTAGCTAAAGCAATTCATATCCAAATGCAGCTAAAGCAATTAACAAAACAAAGAATTTTGTTATTTCAAATTCTCACTAGTTATTTGTGGGAGAAAGAAGCACCTGATTCCATTGCCAACCTCTTCCATTCCAGAGCTTTCTTTTTCATCTCTTTCCATTATTTTTAACTACTCACAAGGTGCATCTGAATCAGCTCACAACTTAAATCAATTGATTAATTAGAATACGAGTGAAAGGCCAAAAACTTCCTCACCTTGTCCGAGCGAACTGACAACTCGGTTTCTCTTTCTGCTTTGTCTATCTATGCAGAATGTTTCTTGAGCAAACTCAGCTTGGGTAAGCTTCTCAACCATTAAAGGTTGCACATAAACTTTCTTCAGCTCACTTGGCACATGTTCATCTACAATCACAATAGATAACACTCAAGCACATGGAAAAACAACAGGAAAAAAAAAAAAAAATACATGCATACACACATAAAGCTTTGCAGGGTTGACATTTAAGCTAGAGTAAAAATGGCAAGAAGAGGTCGGAAATAAACCAGACTGGAGAGCTTAGGTCATGGCAGAATTATGGAAACATAGTCAACTGCACGCAGGCACATATGTATACCTAATATTAATGTATAAGAATTTCAAATGACCAACAAATAGAACAACATAGATCATGCTCAGACTCAAGGACTCATCCTCTCAAAGTTCTCAGTTACGAAACTGATCCTTCTAAGGCTTACACTGTCTGAAGACCAAATATATTCTTTGTGTATGCTCTCCCCTGCATTATTCTACAGACAAAATCTAGATTTGAACCATACACAAATTCACAAGAAGAAAGAAATGACCAACCTCCAACTAATTATCATGGATTAAAAGTAGCAATGATGCACTATAAAATAAATAAGCTGAGAGAAAACTATGAGCAAGTAATTCGAAGGGGGTCTCATTAATGTTGAACTAATGTTCTATCAGTTCAACTAATGTTCTATCAGTTTAAGATCGAATTAGGCAGTGAACATAATTGTCTCCTGCATAATCTCATACAAGTGGTCTTTCCACTTCAAGCTAGGGACTAGCAAGGTTGTGTTTCTTTCCAAAGGCTTATCACATGTCTTTATACCTGCACCGAAATTCGCAGGAGTATGAAATCACATGATAAAGATATATAAAGAAAAATTAATATAACCAAACGGGTAAAACTATGGTATGTTAACATTTCTCATATATCAACTATTTTTACTCCTCTAAGAACTCATGTTATCACTTTGAGGACTGATATTACTATTTTCAGGACTCATATGGTAAACTAAGAAAATTTACCACTTTAAGGACTCATGTTACCACTTTGAGGACTAATATTACTATTTTGAGGACTCATGTGATAACTAAGAAAATTTACCACTTTAAGGACTCATGTTACTACTTTGAGGACTAATATTACTATTTTGAGGACTCATTTTACCACTTTTAAGACAATTGTATGCATGTCATACGTTAACATATTGTAGAATTTTCCATAATCAAACCCCCAATTCCATGTATCTCTGCTATATTCAAAATGTAGATATCTCAGAAACCTCTATGTATTTCTATTTCCAAAATCTAGATTTCTCAAAACCCATAAGCCTACGTACCCAGACACACAAAAGAAGCATATAGAGGAAGGAAGAGGAGGCCAGCGAGCTTCCTTCGCCTAACAATGGGAATATTGGTGCCTCGGATTTGCTTCGAGATTCTAGCAAGCTGGGTGTGAAGAAAGATAATTGGGCAAAAGAGGTAAGCTAGGGATCGCGTATTTTGATCTCTTTTTCCTTTTTCTTTTTTTCTTTAATTCAATCAAACTAAAATGGAGGCAATGAGAAAGTAGCTACTATATATAGCTAGATATATTTTGCCGCCAGCCACATCCAAATATTAAAAAAATTTCAGGAATTTTTTAAATTCTAGCGGCTTCTTTAGATGGACGCGGGCATGCTCTCGTTATTCTTTTTCTAATTTTTTACTTCTTTTTAACCACGTGGTGTGGTGTGTTGGTCGAGCTACCTAGTCTGGAACCCCCAGGTCTAGAGTTTGAATCTCAGCTCCATCCCGTGGCCAGCAAATTTGAGGGACATGGGTTAGTTAAAACACCTAATGGTTCGTGCGTCTGTGGTGCAGTGATTAGTCTGGCTATGCTCGGATACACTGCATGGGTGTGTGTGTTGGTTCTATTGACGTCTTCCACTCAAAAAAAAAAATAGAGTTAATTTGATTCAAGTCCTTTTTGTTATATAAAAATTAGATCTAGTCCACGCATATTTTCCTGTTAATTGCGGTTCATTTGCTTTTTTTAATAGCCCATTTTGCCCTTGGAACCAAATAAGGTAAATAATTTCAAATTCACTAATTAGATCACAATTTTAGCTCAGTTTTAAATTTTAAATTCAAATTCCAAAATTTACAATTCATCAATAATAATTTTCAGACAAAGAAGACTGAATGCATTCATAACTTAATATACCTAAGATGTAGGTCTAATACTTATATACCTACATTATAGGATGAAAAACATTAGAACAAAAATTCAAACATTATTGCCTCATTTGTATCTATATAGTAGGTATTTGAAGTTGTATCGTAGAGATTTAATCTACCTAGACATACGAAGCAGGAAAACAAAACATAGAATATATTCTCAATCTAATCAAAAGGTACAAATATGTATATATATAACTTATACCTAATTACAAGATAAAATGTATGAAAGAGAAAATGTGAGATAATGAGAGAACCTTAGATATAGAGATATAGAGAAACTTGATTTTTTTTTAAACTTGTGAAATCTTACCTATAAATAAGGCATATAAATTTAATTAAGTAAAACCAATGGAGGATGATATGACTGTAAATCCATGTAGTTGAGCTTGGAAAGGATCATACCAAATATAAAGAAGTCCAAGCTCATGTTGGACGTGTATTCATATATTAACATTTTTTCATCATTTTGAATGCAACAGCCTAGAAGCTTCACAAAATTACGGTGCTAAAGTTTCGCTATCAGTATAACTTCATTTTTGAACTCCCTCATTCTTGACCAGGTTCCTTGGATCGTCTCTTTACAGCTATTTCTTTCCCTCCTATCAATGTACCCTATTGATCGTTGTTCATAAAAGTCATGAAATTTATATATCATAAGGGTAGCTCATTTCAATTTGCATACAATTGCATTACCTTGTACACAGGTCCAAAGCCACCTTGTCCCAGTTTGTTGTTGCTTGAAAAGTTATCAGTGGCATCAGCAATAGTGGTGAAGTCAAATAGCGGCAACTCCATGTCTTCCCTTTCTTCTTCACAGTAATCCATTATGCAATCCAGCAATCTTCTAACATCTGAATAGTGGATATAGTCATCATGAATCATGAATGTGTTTTTGTCAATAGTTATGATTAGATAATATCATAATTGCAGATCACTAATTATGGAACAATTATAAAGTTTACGATTTTGGACTGAAGGTAATATACTTTAGTTATCAATTTCAAACAAGAAATCAATTGGACAATAAAATATTGCTAATGTTACGTTTTTCCATAAATTTCAAAATAATGATTACATTGCAATTAATCAAGAATACAATAAATGCCTTTAAAATTAGTATTTTCAGCTTTTAAGATATTTAATAAGGGTATATTCGGAATGCATGAAAATGAAAATTGGTAGTGTTGAGTCAGCAAAATATAAATGGCAATAAATCCAATGTGGCAGTTGAGTCGTAGGACCGCGATTAACAAAAAAAATCAACCGGACTATATCTAATAAGGGGTGTGAATTTTGGACTTAGATCTAATTAACTAAAAAAAAAAAATTACTTTTTTTTTTTAGCTTTTTTTTTAAATCTTTATCAAGAAAGAAATAAAATCATTACCAATAATTTTATTATTATCTATACTTACTATTATTAAGAGAACAGATTCTGTTAGCAAAAATAGAAGTGAAAAGACGACTAAATCCTTAGAACATAGATCCTTATCTAAAAGTATCTTTTAATAGATGAAGGTCATAATCATAATAAACAAAATAACATAATAAAATTTTAATTTATTTCCCCCTAAAATCTCTCTCTCTATAACTTCCCACTTCCACATTTTTTTTTTTTTAAAGAGGATAAAATGATTTCACTCCTACCCCTATGGTGACTCGAACCCATGACTTCGTCATTAGGTAGGGGGTGCTCTAACAGCAAAAGAGGAAAAAAAAAAAAGGTATTTCTAAATGTACTCAGCAAAAATCTATTTACACTCAGCAAATCAATCTTGCATGAAAAGACAGTTGTATCCTCATATAAAATGACATTAAAAGTCACGATAAATTAAGATAATAACAAAAGAAATCATAAAATTTGAAACTCTTTTTTCTATTTGTACCCAACATTTCACATGATTACTTTGTTACTTTGAAAGCTTCGTCTATACATAAGAGCATGTTTCATATTCTATTAATGCAATGCCGATGTAGATTCCAAATAACCTTGCCCCTGATTCTATAAGATCAACAAATTATTAGCAGACCAATGGTCGTCCTTCTTAATTGCTGAAGAAATAAGGGGAAGTGAGAAACTAAAACCCAATCAACAGAAACCACCAAATAGCTAAACTTTTCAATGATCCATATGTCTAATACTATAATGGCCAAAGTACATTTGAATTCTTCAATTCTTTCTCTCGCATTTCCCCTGATCGAAATCAAATTCACAACAGCATAGTACATGCACAAACCTTTCCTTTCTATAGCATGAAAGCTTCGAACCACCAAAGCATCTTAAAATCACATAATGATATGATCCAATACAACAATTTGGTTCTACCACACAAACATATACACACAAACATATACACAAAGGAGAGAGAGAGAGAGAAAGAGAGAGGAATCAGAAAAACAATACAATCACTACAATCATGAATGCATTATTTATATGTATGTATCAAGTCAACGAAACGGTCAAATTGACGCAGATCACATTTCCAAAAAAAAATCGACACAGATAAGAAGGATGAATTCCTAAAAGGAAAAATTGATGTGGAAATTGAACATAAATACATAAATTGGAAGAAAACAAACGTAAGATGAAGAAATTACATGGGATTTGCTGGGTGTGTTATTATGTATTCTCATAAGGTTTTGCTGGGTTTAATAAGGGTATTATTGGACAAGTTGTTAGGTGTATTTAGAGATTTTCTCATTTTGCTAGGTGTAAAAACTTTGTCGGGTGTATTTAGATATTTGCCGGGTACATTTAAAAAGACAAAAAAAAAAACTTCCATAACTACCCACATTTTACCCAATGATTATTTTATTTTATTTTTTTTCTTTAGAAAACTAAACTCACACACAGAGCGTGTGTTTTGGTCTAGTTGAATAATTATCAATACCATTCATATTAAAAAGGACCCACTTTTAGAAATAATGTTCTATATGTTACTGATATTATAGTAATAAAAAAAATTCAGGAAAATAAGAAAATACTGAATTATGAGGAGTTCCCGGCTTTCCGCCCCAAAATTTTTGCAGCAGCTTTCGTCTTCATTTGAAGCTTAATTCATGTGGTCAATCACGAAAAGATAATTTTATTAATTAGCTTTATCAAAGGACAGCTGAATCGAGAGAGGATGCCGGGTTGAAAATTTATGTTAGTAAATAGAGGTTGACCGTGCGAGAGCGTAGTTGCGGACTTCTTGGAAATCAAAGACAGAGCTGTTATTGAAGTTTTAGTGAACTGTGGCCGAAAACGAAACCAGATTTTTCACACTGCATGTGCATATCACGACATAGCAAAAAATGGACTAAGTTGAACCCCACCACCTCTCTGTTTCTTTCCTCTTTTTTTTTTTTTTTAATCAAAACCATCTCTCATTTTTTATTTATCAAATCATGCAAAATCCGAATATACCTATTAGAGTTATTAATAAATGTGTACCTTTTAGAAATAGAAAGATGGAAATAGGTCAGCCATTTTATTAAAATTCAACAAGCAGTACAAAAACGAAATACTCCTTTGGGGTCGACTAAAAGAATCGTTTCTTAGAACCTCATGAAACCCTATTCTAGAAGAATACAATCCCAAAAAATCTCGAGTACACCCACCTTTTAGGAAATCCACACACCATTATTCTAACAGAAACCTAGAAACCTCGAAGCAGACATAAAATGGTTTCAACTAAAGCTCTAGTTTTTGCGACCCAAAAAAATTAAACAGCATTATAGACCATGGAGACCCAGCCCTAACCCATTGAGCCCACATGCATCTTTCTAGCCAAAAGCCACCCGCCGGGTCGTCGCCGACACTCTTCTTCCGGGCAGCCACTCCATCATCTTCGTTCTCCAAACCACGAAGTCGTACAAACACAGCCGTGTCTGCTACAGTTCTCTGACCTAAGGCCGGACCCGATCCATCCCAACCACCGAAACAACGCACCACACCGTCAACGCCTGTTCGATCCCAGCAAACCATCACATCCCAAGTGCCCCCGATCGAATATGAACCCAGATAGACGTGGGCAACCCAGCCATCAACGAGTTCCCCTCCGACATCACCCAACACCAACGAGATTAAAGGCTAGAATTCTCGCATCTTCGCAACCAAGCTGACCGCCATCAGAGGTGTCGGTCCATCAAGAGGGCAAACCAAAGCCAAACTTAACATCTTGGGACACCGTCGAAGACAATCTCCGTCGCCGCCAAGTAGGGGAGAAGAAAGAGAAGCGCCACCCCCTTCCAAATCCAAATTACCGAGCCACTGCGTAGCCGGGAAACCTCTCTGTCGAGAGTCAAGAAATTTGTAGCGCCGCCGCCGCCAATCAAGGCCGGTTGCAGCCTTAGGGTTTCTCTCAAGAGAGAAAGAGAGAGAGCATTTTTTTAAAAGCAATGTCATCTCTCTTTTTAGAAATAGACATGGTCAGCAATAAAGAAATTGGCCAAGCCAAACATTTGATGCGATGAATGAGTTATTTATGTATGTTGTAAATATTTTACAGTTTTATCCTCGTCCCAACCTCAATCCATATGGTCAACCGAAAATACATTTATATTCATGTATTAATTAATTAGATTTCTCAAAGAGTAACTTAACTTAATCAAGACAGGATGCCGAGTTGAACATTTTAACGTAGGTAAACAAAGCTCAGTCACGCATGAGCGTGGTCGTGAACCTCTCGAAAACCAGAGTTGTATAGGAGCCATTATTGGTGTTTTAAGAAATAATGATTTCTGTAGGGTTTACCGCATTGATCCAAAGCACAAATGATGATGAATGAGTCTAATTTTTTTTTCTTATTGTGCATATTACTGTGGGGTAAAAGCATAAGCAAGATCAAATCCACCATCTTTTCACTTTCAATTTCTGGATCGCATGAAATCCCAATGTGCCTACTAGAGTTGTTTTACCTGTTATTTAGATGTAAACAAACTTATATCTTTAAAAATAGATAAGGTCGATAAAAAAAATAAATTAATGACTATTTGATGTGATAATCTAGATATTTTATTGACATGTTAAAAAATTTAGCATCTTTTAGTCTCTTTTTCTACAGATCCACTTGGTCAACTGTCAACCATCAAAGGAAACATCGACAACGACGTTCGCAACCACACTTATGTATGCACGTGGGTTCAACCTTTATCAACTAATGTGTAAAATATATATATATATATATATATATATATATATATACACACACACAGCCCCTTCCAATGAGGAATACCTATTTTTGGCTAACTTGAGGGATAGGCTCCCAGCCCTTGGATTAGGTTTAATGAGCTTGAATGGCTCAGATTAAGTCAAGGGTTAGAAAAGCCTCCAACCCCGAATTCCCTATCTCCACGATTCGTTCTGGAGAGTATCAACAACGCTCAGAGAATTCACCCGACCAATTCTCAACTCAAGCACCATCTATTTCTTCAAGTGGGTTTTCTCTTTGTAGTGAGTATATGATTTCTTGAGTTTGATTTAATATTTTGACCTTGATTTTGAATTGGCTGAAACTTTCTGGGCGGATCTCTGTTATTGTAACAGATACTTGTATTCTTCTTAGCTTGTTTTTTGTTTTGGAAATTATTTGGCTAGTGGATCTGTTTCAGCATTAGTTTGTTCCTTAGATTTTAATTATGGAAAGCTTGATGCGTTTGATTCATGAAATCTGTTTGTTCTATTGTTTGTTAATTTCTGGATTTCTTAAATTGAGTTTGTTGAATTACTGACTGTTGGTTTGCTTCTGGGGGATAGGAATTCATGAGTTCTAGATGAATGAAGAATTGAAATGGGTTCAGAATTGTTTTCTGATTCTTTCTTTGCCAATTATATGGTTGTTTTGATATGGTTTGTGAATTAATGAATTTCTATACATTTTTAAATTTTAGTATCTACTGAATATCCTTACTCTCATACATGAATAAGCAAACTTTGTTTTGACAAACTGTGTAATCATATATGTTTTGTTTGGATTTGATTGTCTTTGGCAGCTAATGGGATGTTAGCAGTCCCCATGAGAAAGAAACTAATGAGATGTCAGTGCCTCTGGAATTAAAGACTTCTCGAACTCAAGCAATCACTCAACACTGAAGTGGGGTAGGTTCTCATATGTTGCCTATTCGTTGTATTGATTTGCTCACTAGTATTTGTTGCCTAATTTTGAGCAGCTACAGGACGTGACAAGAGATTCCAAGGTTGATGATACTGAGGTTGAAGGAAGGATCACAAAGAATCAGATGTATCAAACCCAGAGGATGATGTTAAAGAAGCTGAAAGCTAGATGGGTCTTATTGTGGAGCATACATCATTTATGTTTCTTCCTTAAGGAAAGATGATTGTATTGAATCTCTATATGTTGTGTCTGTCTAGTTTGGATGCGAACACAACCTTGTTGTCTTACATTATGTAGAACTCTTCTGAACCAAATTATGTGGAATTTTGTGTAGTTTTCTAAATTTGAAGAAGCTTTTGAAGCAACTTTGATTCCATTTCAATTAGTGGAATTCCATTTGCTACTATTATACTACCATATCAGTATATATCAATAGCAAATGGAATTGAAATAAGCACAAGAATTACAATTCACATTGTCTGTCTCTACAAAATTAGCATGCAAGAATATGAATAAAAAAAAAATACTGATATTTAAGAAAACAACTTTGATAATTGATCTGCAGCTACAACAGCACAGCTGTTACAATTGTCTCATTTTGGCTAAAGAAAAAACTGCCTCAAAAGCATCTGCAAGACTACAACAAATTCTAACCTACAACTAGTCAATTGGCATCTACAAGAATATATATACAATCAACATTAATGCTAGACTTGTGACTTTGCATCAGTGAGAACTGAGAAGGAACCTGCATTTGCACTGTCAGTAAAATCAAACAGATGTAGGGATATATAACTTCATCTGGGATTGATAAAACTCAATGACTCATAAACGTAACTGAAAGAAACTGAAATTGCTGGAACAGTAGACCATCATGGTATCCCATCGTATGGAATTGATCATGTCTATAAGCCAATATTATGATCTGCCTTGTCCATATCAAATACTTCATTCATTTCGTCATTAGGACCATACCATAAGGAGCTTTAATTTATTCTCTGTCAATTCAATCGGACTATTTCCTTGTCTATTGCAAAAAAACTCTTTCCTTATAAACTCATTAATTGCTCTGCTCCTTTTACTGGAACCAATTCGTACAACAAACCCAGCTGCAGGTGCATATTTGGTATAAAAAACATGTGCCTCTTCCCATGTTTTAAATTGCTGACCCTTGAAGGGTTTAAGCTCATTCCTTATTTGAGGATAGAAAGCTGAAGTAGAGACATTTTCTTCTGACGGAGGGATAGCTTGAATAGGTTCAGTTTCCATTTCCGTAGGTACAATAATCCCATTAGTCTCCATTTTTTGCAGGTACAACCATCTTATTATCTGTCATATCTTCAGCTCTTCTATCAATTACAGAATGCCACAACACATATAGGAAAACTAAAAGTTTTCGTTAAACTAATGAATGCAAAGCCAATTTTAAATGAATGAATGCAAAGCCATTTTCAAATGAATGCAAAGCCGTTTTCAAATTGATGAATGCAAAGTCATGAAACTAAACACATGCAGCAGGACTAAAAAGTTAAATACAAATGTTAAAAGATCACAGAATTGAAAATACTGTGGGCCAATTGCAGCAACCACATCATTTTCAATGCAGCAACCACATCATTTTCAATGAGCTGCAAAGCTACATGGAGAAAGAGTGAAAGACATCACCATTACAGTTTGTTTTAAAAGAGAAATAAAGGCACATATAACAATTATAAATATGTCCTAGTTGATTCTTTCTCGTCCATAACTTCATGGATCTTCATTACTGGTTATCAGACAAGAGGTGAGTCGGGCATGGGATCAGCTTAAATGAAGGTCCTATTTGATAAATAACTTTAAGAAGCAAAAGGTAGACCTCTTGAGCATCATATATGATATAAGGACATATTAACTCTACAAAATCAGGACCAGTGATTATTCAGTATATAAAGACAAAATCGCAGATGAACAGAACATCAAGAAATTCATGCTAACTATAGTGTTCAAGCAGGAAGAAACACATAAACATTACCATCTGCAAATTATAAGAAAAATACAAGGACAAAATCTTTATAAAACATCACCAAACGTATCCTTCTGAGAAACAAAAGGGCCTGATTTAACATTTGTATTTTCAAGTCTGTGATCTTTTAGAACTTGTTTCGAGCATAAGCTCATAGCACAGAACTTCAGCGATTAAAACATACAAAAGCCAGAGAGTTTCAGGTCCTCCATATTAATCAAATCAAATTCCCATATAAACTCAAAAAGTTTAATTCTTTTCAAATAGACAATCAAAGATAAAGAGTGAATTGATGACAAAAATTAGAACAACAAAATAACAAATGTGGATAAACCCATAAAATTGAGCATCAAACAAGCATCAGAACAGAGGTCCTTGTACATAATTGAAAAGAAATAGTGAAATACCATAGCAGAAGAAGAGCCATACCAGATTTGTCTTAGAAAGTAAACATCAAGATACCACAAGCCTTTGTTTCTTCGACGCTCTCTATCTCTCTCTTGAGTGGACTGTTTGATCATTCTCTCACTTCGCTTCCCGATCTTCTCTGAGCGCCAAATCGAAAGAATTGAGGATCCCTTTTCGCGCCCGTGTTCAGGAATTGGGGTTAGATAAGGTTAAATCACTATTTATCACTGTTTACGATCTGAGCCGTCCAAGCTCATTAAACCTGATCCCAGGGCTGGGAGCCTATCCCTCAAGTTGGCCAAAAATAGGTATCCTTCATTGGAAGGGGGCTGTATATATATATATATATATATATATATATATATATATATATATATATATATATATATATATATATTATATATATATATATATATATATATATATATATATATATATATATATATGGGTGTTGTAAATATTATTTCTTATGTGGCTGTCCACGTTATTAGTTAGGGACCTACATGTAATATATCAATAGTTTAAACACTTATCATGTAAACCCTACCTCTATATAAGGGAGGCCTCTAAGACTGAATAATATACTTCTCTATTTTTCCCTTCATCTCTCTCTATACGTTTTTTACTCTCTACAAAGTAAGTCAATACTTTTTAACACGTTATCAGCACGCTCTGCTATTTTTCTTAAAACTCTATGATGATCTACGAGTTTATAGTGCAACGTTGTTGCTCTTAACTATAACTCATGATCTATGAGTTTATTTATAATCTATATCAATTATGCATATTAGGGTTTATATTATGCATATTAGGGTTTATGGAGATATACGACATCATATCAATTATAATCAATAGTTTAATTATAGAGTTTATAGTTTAATATCATGTAAACCCTAATATCATATTAGCCGTGCCATCAGAATGTGCTTCTTCGTTTATAATTGATATAATAGCCGTGCCATCAGAGATGATAATTATAATCTATATCAATTATATATAGTTTAATATGGTTGTTGCGATATCTTCTTCGTTTATATTGCTTCTTCTGTTCCTTCTTCATTAATATATATACATGGTTTCATATGATTATCTAATCGCACGTTCCTGTATACATATACATATATATATATATATATATATATATGAGGTATATGTTGTTAACATAATGGATATATCTTTGCTGTTTCATTCCTTATCGCATATCTGATATTTATTTAATTAAATTTATCTTATATGTTTTATCAATTAAGCATATTTAATATTCATAATACAAGTGAACCTGAAGTTTCACTACTGCTACTCGAGCCAGAAGTTTCGAGTACATATCCGTTTGAACCCGAAGTTCAAAAATACGAAATTTTAGAACCTGAAGTTCTAATCATAAGACCACGAACCTGAAGCTTCGTGTATATAATTGCGATCCAATGTTCATTTTTTTTCGAACCTGAAGTTTCGATATTGATTACTTATTTGTTAAGAACCTGTAGTTCTAACACTATACATGGATCCTAACATACCTCATCTTCATTGTGGCAGGAAGATGACGAATTTGGCAAAATTGGATTTTGTCGCCCTTGACACCTCTGGCAAGAACTACCTGTCTTGGGCCCTTGATGCAGAGATTCATCTCGAAGCCCAAAACCTATTGACCCATCTTGTGGACCATTTCGATATTTTATGGTCCTAGTTGATGCCTCTACAAGATGGTCACATGTTTGCCTCTTGTCTACCTGTAATGTGGCATTTGCCAAACTACTTGCTCAGATAATTAAATTACGAGCTCAATTCCCGGACTACTCTATCAAGTCCATTCGTTTAGACAATGCTGGTGAATTTACATCTCAAACGTTTGATGATTATTGCATGTCTATGGGAATTGAAATTGAACATTCAGTTCCTCATGTTCATACACAAAATGGTTTGGCAGAAGCTCTTATTAAGAGACTTCAAATAATAGCTCGCACTTTGCTAATGAAAACAAAGATGCCAGTTTCTGCATGGGGACATGCAATTTTGCATGCAGCAGCTTTAATTCGGTTGAGGCCCATAGCCAACCATCAATATTCCCCATTACAACTTGTTTCTGGGAGCCAGCCCAATATCTCCCATCTTCGAACATTTGGTTGTGCTGTTTATGTGCCTATTGCACCGCCACAACGAACAAAAATGGGCCCTCAACGTCGATTGGGAATCTACATTGGTTTTGATTTACCATCCATTATTCGGTATTTAGAACCCATGACGGGTGATACCTTCACCGCACGGTTTGCAGATTGCCATTTTGATGAGACAATATTCCCGCCGTTAGGGGAGATAAGACTGTTCCAAATGAACGTCGTGAATTAATGTGGACTGTACCCACTATATCTCATCTTGACCCTCGTACTAAAGAAAGTGAAATTGAAGTACGAAGGATTCTGCACCTTCAAAGTATTGCTAACGCAATGCCTGATGCATTCACTGACACAGCAAAAGTGACAAGATCACATATCCCAGCAATAAATGCACCGGCAAGAATTAATGTCCAAATTGGACAAAATAATGTGGCGGCCAATGAGCCATCTACTGCACGCCTGAAGCGTGGCAGACCTGTAGGTTCAAAAGATTCAGTTCCTAGAAAGAGGAAAACAAAGGCACATCTGAATCCTAATGAAATCGCCCCTGAAGAGAATATTGGGCAAGACATTAATGTCCGATCCACAATTCATGATTCTGTGACTACAGAAGAGGAAAATGACATCGGTGAGACACCAGCCCATGAAGAGGCTCAGGTACCTGAAAATAAGGAAATTTCTGTAAACTACGTGTACACCAATGAGTTGTGGGATCGTAGAGATATGATCATAGACAATATATTCTCATTCGCAGTAGCTACTGAAATAATAAAAGGCGATGACACTGAACCTCGCTCTGTTAATGAATGTAGACAGAGACATGACTGGCTCAAATGGAAAGATGCAATCCAAACTGAACTAAATTCTCTAGAAAAACGCAGTGTTTTCGGACGTGTTGTCCAAACACCACCCAATGTCAAACCGGTTGGATATAAATGGGTATTTGTGAGAAAGCGTAATGAGAAAAATGAGATTGCAAGATATAAGGCGCGACTTGTTGCGCAAGGTTTTTCAAAAAGGCTTGGGATAGATTATGAGGAAACATATTCTCCCGTAATGGATGCTATCACATTCCGCTATCTAATAAGTTTAGTAGTTTCAGAAAAACTTGATATGCAACTTATGGATGTTGTTACTGCATACCTATACGGTGAGTTAGATACTGATATCTACATGAAAGTCCCAGAAGGACTTAGGTTGCCTGAAGCAACTACAAAACCACGCAGTATGTACTCAATCAAACTGAGACGATCCTTATATGGATTGAAGCAATCTGGACGAATGTGGTACAACCGCCTCAGTGAGTATCTACTTAAGGAAGGATATGTCAATGATCCTATATGTCCTTGCGTGTTCATTAAGAAATCAAATTCTGGTTTTGCAATAGTCGCAGTTTATGTCGATGACATGAATCTGATTGGAAATTCTTCAGAACTTGAAAAAACTGCTGAATATTTAAAGAAAGAATTTGAAATGAAAGACCTTGGAAAAACAAGGTATTGCCTTGGGCTGCAAATTGAGCATTTGGATAGTGGGATTCTTGTCCATCAATCTGCTTATACAGAAAAAATTCTGAAGAGATTTGGTATGGAAAAGGCTCACCCACTGAGTACCCCAATGGTTGTTCGGAGTCTTGACACTATGAAAGATCCATTTCGTCCAAGACAAGATGACGAAATTATCCTTGGTCCAGAAGTACCATATCTTAGTGCTATTGGTGCCCTACTTTATTTGGCACAATGTACAAGACCAGACATTGCATTTGCAGTTAGTGTATTGGCAATATATAGCTTTGCTCCAACATCACGCCATTGGAAAGGCGTAAAAGACATTTTACGCTACCTTCGTGGTACAACATATATGGGTTTATTCTACACAAATAAATCTGTTGATAATCTCACGATTGTTGGATATGCTGATGTAGGATATCTCTCTGATCCGCATAGAGGTCGCTCTCAAACAGGATATGTTTTTACTTGTGGAGACACAGCAATTTCATGGCGATCATCTAAGCAAACACTCGTGGCAACTTCCTTTAATCATTCAGAAATAATTGCTTTATATGAGGCTGGCCGAGAATGTTTTTGGTTAAGATCCATGATTCGCCACATTCGAAGCACCTGTGATTTACCTTCAGTAACTGACAAACCAACAGTCATGTATGAAGACAATACTGCTTGTATTGCTCAGATTAAAGAAGGATTCATCAAAGGTGACAAGACTAAGCATATCGCGCCAAAGTTCTTTCACACTCATGAGCTTCAAAAGAATCAAGAAATTGCAGTGAAGCAAATTCGATCCGACGAAAACTTGGCTGATTTATTCACCAAATCTCTACCTAAGTGTACTTTCCAGAGGTTAGTGGAAGGGATCGGATTGAGACGACTCTCGAAGCTATCAAGCGACGCATGCAAAGATCAGGGGGAGATTGCAATCAGGGGGAGCATCAAGAAACATGCTACCTAGGACATATGCGCGTTGTGCTCTTTTTGTCCTTCGACCAGGGTTATTTTTATCCTACTGGGTTTTTGTTACCTGGCAAGGTTTTTAACGAGGCAACAATAAACGCGTCCAATACCATCATCAATGGGTGGACATCCAAGGGGGAGTGTTGTAAATATTATTTCTTATGTGGCTGTCCACGTTATTAGTTAGGGACCTACATGTAATATATCAATAGTTTAAACACTTATCATGTAAACCCTACCTCTATATAAGGGAGGCCTCTAAGACTGAATAATATACTTCTCTATTTTTCCCTTCATCTCTCTTTATACGTTTCTTACTCTCTATAAAGTAAGTCAATACTTTTTAACAATGGGGGAAATGATTCATCAAGATTTAGATTAGGGGTCGTCAATGGGCCGGGTCGGGCCGGGCCGGGCCTTGCTATATTTTTAAATAACTGCGGGTCGGGCTTTATTAAAAATCAAAGGATCCAAGCCCGTCCATATAAAGCGGGCCTTGCGGGCTTTTTCGGGCCGGGCCTTGCGGGCTTTATTTATAAATAAATATTTAAAGACACAAGTTTTTATTTTTTAATCAAGCTTTGGAAATTCAATGGATAATGATCAAATACAACCAAAGATAACATATTTATATAACTATATTTTACCAAAAAAATCTATATTTATATATAGATACTAATTTATTGATAAATAAATTTTTAAAGACACTAATTTTTTATAAATCTATATTTATATATCATACACTTCAAAGAGCAACCCCTATCAATTCAAAGAAAATGTAAAAACCGACCGTTTGATGAGTTTATTACAATAAATTATGAGTGTGGTAAAAAATTTAGCCAATTTCACCATATTTTCGAATCCGATCAGATTGGTCAACCGTAGTCACTTATATGTTTTATTGGTTGACCGATGGCGTGACAACCGCAAAACGTACTTATTTTTTCACATCGCATTTGTATATATTCCATCGATGGATGTGCGTGGACATAAGATAAAAAAATTAATTTTAATTACAAACACATTGGACTATACCAATTTTATTCCTAAAGTTGTATGACTTATACATTGCATTTAAATTGTTTAAGTTCATTCTAAAGCAACCATGAAGTGGAAAATGAATTCGGAGAAACCAACCGCTCGATGGAGAGATTGTAATGTTTTATGGTGGTTGTAGAAAATCCAGCCAATTTGGTTCTCGTTTCGAATTCGATCAACTAGGTCAAACGTAGTTACTCTTATAAACCTATATTTATATATCATACACTCCAAAGAGCAACCCCTATCAATTCAAAGAAAAAGGAAAAACCGACCGTTGGATGAGTTTATTACAATAAATTATGAGTGTGGTAAAAAATTTAGCCAATTTCACCATATTTTCGAATCCGATCGGATTAGTCAACCGATATGTAGAATATATATATATATATATATATATATACAGTCCGGCTACACTAAGGATGTCCTTAGTTTTTCTTAGGTACGAATTTCCGGTTTTCACCCACTTTCCGATTAAATTTTCACATCTTAACCGTTCAGTTTTTAGGTCCTAATGTATAGATAACCTCTGCAAAATTTCAGCCAAATTGGTGATCATTAAGGCATCCAAAACTGCAAATTACAACAATGTAAACGAACGGTTCCGGTTCGACAGATTCGGTTCGTTCGTGTAAATTGCAGTTTTGGACGCCTTAACGATCACCAAATTGGCTGAAATTTTGCAGAGATGATCCATACATTAGGACCTAAAAACTGAACGGTTAAGATGTGAAAATGTGATCGGAAAGTGGGTGAAAACAGTAAATCCGTTCCATAAGAAAAACTAAGGACATCCTTACCTGAGAAAAATCCTATATATATATATATATATATGCACATTAGCACATATTTTATATAGAAGTATAAAAACTTCCACACACACACATAGTCATATATATATATATATATATATATATATAAAGACACACACACACATATATATATATATATATTTATAAACACACACACACTATAGATATATATATATATATATATATATAAACACACACACAAATATATATATATATATATATATATCTATATGTGTCTATATATATATATATATCTCTCTCTCTATATATATAGACACATATAGATATATATATATATTTGTGTGTGTTATATATATCTATATATATATATATATATAACACACAAATATATATCTATATGTGTCTATATATATATATTTATAAACACACACACATATCTACTTATATATATAAACACACACACACACACACACACACACACACACACACATATATAATATTTTACGGGCTTTTACGGGCCGGGCCGGGTTTTTGCGGGCCGGCCCACTACCCACCGAGACGGGCTTTTTAACGGGCCGGGCTGGGCTTTTAGCCCTCAGGGCCGGCGGGCTTCCATCGGCCCACTTGATCCGCAGGCTTTTTGATGAGGCCTAATTTAAATACTCCTAATGATATGTAAACTTAAATAGGGTTGATTGCTTTTATCAAGGTCAGAACGACGCGGGTGTGGCTAACTTTTTACTTTGCATACGACTACCTGAATATATGGTAACATGTGGAATCTAATGATTTTCATCTTTGTTTCTTCATGCCATATAAATTTTATGTGCATGGTAGTGTGGTCTAACTTATTCATGGGATAAGAAGAAATATACGCATTCGAAAACTAATAATAAAGAGGAAAAATAAATTTATCTACAAACCATTTGGTAAGATGATTGTGAGGCAAAATGCCTATGCTAAAAATATATAGTAGTCACTTGATCCTTGTTTTGACCTGAATCAATCATATTGCGCTAATAATCTCTACTACAAAAACAAAGTGATCTCATTATTTTTGTCGGCATGTCGTTCGATCACACACTCTTATGTATTCTGAAATTTGTTGTACGGTTATAAAAAAATTAAAAAGAGCAACTAACAGTAATTCAACTTCACTTTATAAATTAAAGTGATCATATCTATTTTAAAATTTTAATATAATGTCTATGAAGGTGAAAATATTTTTCATTCAATTTCATATAATTTAGTTTATTAAAAAAATAAAACCTGTTTGGTTTTATTCAAGTAATGTGGTGCAAGAACAAATAAAAAACAATTGTAGAAATGAATCATTAAAAATAAAAATAAAAACCACTTCGACCCCTCCCTCCTCCAACATCTCTCCAGGTCCTTCTCTCTTCTTCTTCTTCAATCTCTCCCATTCTCCTTCCTATTCTCTCCTCCACACTTTTTCACTGACCTAATTCTAATTCCGGTGTTTGCAGAGTCGCTTCCACTGTAGACGCCGTCCTCTTATCACATCCCAACACATTCCACCTCGACGCGCTTCCCTACGCCGCGAAACACCTCGGCCTCGCCGATCAGTACCTCTCCCGCAAGGTAGGTGTGTATGCAACGCCAGTTGTGTGGAGAAAGTAGTGACTGAAGGTTTGGTTGGTGTTGAGTTTGCAGCAAGTTTCGGAGTTCGATTTGTTTACGCTGGATGATATTGATTCTGCTTTCCAAAATGTCACCAATTCTCAGCGTCATCATCTTACTGGTATGGTTTTCGTTGCGATTCGGATGGAAATTTATGGAGGGAATGCGTGTGTGTTTGTGTTGATATTTGTGGTTTTGTAGGAAAAGGACAGGGAATTGTAATCTCGCCTCATGTGGCTGGGCATCTGTTCGGAGGAACTGTGTGGAAGATAACTAAGGATGGAGAGGATGTTATATATGCTGTGGACTTCAACCGTCGAAAAGAAAAGTAAGTGCTTGCTCTTACTTCAACTACCTGCCGTGCTTCAAATTCAAATTCAAATTTGTACAAGTGTGTATATAGTGATGAGTATTTATAAAGAGGATTAAACTGCTTCATGCTGTGAAATTTTTCAGGCATTTGAATGGAATTAATCAGTCATCGTTTGTGCGGCCTGCTGTTCTAATAACAGAAGCCTATAATGCTTTGAACAATCAGCCTTATAGACGCCATAAGGACAGAGAATTTATAGGTACTTTGAGCTCCCAATAGACGACGAATTTTAGGCACATTGTGTTTTTCGTCTTGAAAATTGTTGTCTAGAATATTCTTCATGTTTGCCAAATGTCCTGCCGTTGTTATTCCCTTCTTCCTGTCACTAAAACATCAAACATGAATGTAATGAACAATGAAATATGCGTACAGATCATAAGATTATATACTGTTTCAATGCATGTGATTTTATTTTTCTTATCCCTTGATTTTTCTTTTTTTTCAGGGACTAAAAGAAGACTCTACGATCTCAGGGAAATGTTTCACTACCTGTTGATACCTCTGGGTGAGTTTTAGAACTTCTTCAAATATTGGAATCGGTTGGTAGGGAAAAGATAATGGCAGTTTTAGTTCTTGTTGACAATACAGTTATCTAGCCTGAGTCATCAAGTATTCCAATTGCTGATATTGGTTCTTCCCCTTGATTGCAGTGTTGGAACAAGGAAAGTTTGCCCTTTCCCATCTATTTCCTAACGTATGTTGCTTCTAGCACAATTGATTATGTCAAAAGTTTCCTTGAGTGGATGAGTGATGCAATGGCAAAGTCCTTTGAGACAACACGAGACAATGCTTTTATTTTGAAGCAAGTGGTCTTATATACAGTACTTGTGTAACCCCAGACAGTTTGAAATTTTGAATCACTGGTTTTATATAGTATAAGAAACCACTTTTGCTGAACCAAAAACACCCACTTATATGTATATATGCCAATGCTGCAGGCGTGTGAAACTTCTTGTTAACAAGAGCAAACTTGACAATGCTCCGGAAGGCCCAAAGGTATACCATATATACTTTGTGAAGTATTTATCTTTATGATTCCTATCAGTTTGAATGATGTTGACATTTGCATTCCCATACAGGTTGTTTTAGCATCCATGGCCAGTTTGGAAGCGGGTTTTTCTCACAATATATTTGTCGAATGGGCAACTGATGCCAAGAATCTTGTGCTTTTTACAGAACGAATTCAGGTAAAATCTGTAAAATCCTTGCGAGGCATTCTCCCTTTTTTGGCTAATGATATGATTAGCACTATTATTCTATATGTATTTTTCTGCATTAATATATACATTGACACCTTCAGCTGCTTATGTAGTTTGGCACGTTAGCTCGTATGCTTCAGGCAGACCCGCCTCCAAAAGCTGTTAAGGTTACCATGTCCAAGAGGTTGGAGAAGAGCTAATTGCTTATGAAGAAGAGCAGAACAGAATTAAAAAGGAAGAAGCTCTAAAGGCTAGTCTGATTAAAAGAGGAGGAGTTAAAAGCTTCTCATGGGGCTGATGTCAGCATGAGTGATCCACTGGTTATTGATACTAGCAATGCAGAGTCTTTGCCAGATGGTACGTTAAAAATGATAGTAATCATAAACTTATTATAATGATCTGCACTTTTCGAAAGATATTTGTAAGCATTCAAGATACCCTTCTTTATTTGGAAATATTCTATAAGAGCACCAAATCGTTATTTATCTCATTGTTACTTTGTCAGCTGAAATTTTCCTTGCGAGATCTTTTCATCTGCATTATTATATATGGCGTTTCTTTTTACCATTTTACTTGTATACTTGGAACTATGTGGATGATTATTCATAAACTAAAAATGTTTGGTTCCAGTGTGGAGGTGATAAGTTTCCTTAGTTTGTCAAATGTAGTTCACATTGGAAATTGTCCTCGTTAAAGCTTATATACTTGTATATTTTGTTGCAGTCATCTATCCATATGATTGTCTAGTTAGCAATTGTTTCAAATGAACTCATTGTTTGGCTGACCTTTGAAGCTAAGTATTCTTCCATTGTGCTCTAGGATCATTTTCATCAAAGTGCATTTCCACAATTTATTTAGATTTTCTGTCTGTAAAGAATTGAAGATTGATGCTATGATAGGAATTATACGTTGAGATGTATTTTAGTTTTCTTTTCCAAGATTATATACAGTATAAAATTACACTGATTACATCTCATGTATGGTGTATATAATGAGCTTTTCTGATTCTATGTTATAGCAGTGGCTCCACGTGGTGGTGGATGCAGAGACATTTTAATCGATGGATTTACTCCTCCTTCTACCAGTGTTGCCGTATGTTTCCCTTCTATGAAAATAATTCTGAGTGGGATGACTTCACAGTCATAAATCCGGACGATTATGTTATCAAGGATGAAGACATGAACCAAGGAGCAGCGCTTGTGAGTTTTTATTGAGAAATATCTGGTTATTGATTTTGTGCAACGTTTGATTATTATTTTCTAAATTTTAATTATTCAGCTTCAGAGTGAAAACTTGGATGAGGAATATTTAGTATTGCTCATTTTGTCAATTTCTTGAGGTTTAATATATTTTATATGGGGTGGAGATGTTTTGGGGTTTCACAAAGTGAAGGAATTGACAATTTGAGCGGAAAGTGGAACCTATTGGCTAAGTTTTCCATCTGACTGAAGAAAAAGAAATGTTGCGGGCTGAGGGAAAGAAGGTAGAGATATAGATAGGTTTCTTGCTCAATCTTCTCATTTCTAACTGTGCTGCACCAATGGAGAGAGAAAGGATGTAGAGAAATAGAAGAGGGAAAAGAAGAGTGGAAGAGAGCATGATGAAGAATAGAAACCCTACTGGTGTGATGCCTAAGTTCTCTGGGTGTGATGCCTAGAAAGTAGAAACCCTACTGGTGTGATGCTGGTAGTTCTATCCCTTCTCTTCCTCAGTTTCTTATTCTAAATCCCTTGTCTTTCTAACAATTGAGACTGCTGCAAATAAACTCTAGTATTGCAGTTCTTTTGCTACTTGTCCTGCATCAGAGCAACAGGTGTCCATTCAATCTCAAAAATCTAGTCCGTGCGGAAAGTTGCATCTTGGCCTATTTTTGAAGGCACTTGACATGAGTCATAGTGAAGTTCTTTTATGAGCTCTTATAAACTTCACCCATTACTGGTTTCTTCTCGAGTCTTTTGAGTAAATGTTAGTCAACAGTCATCATGTGATTTCCTTTTTTTCCGGTTATTTTGATTTATCAAAAGAAACTTTTCCATGCTTCTGTATGCCAAACGTTCCTTAGAGTGTGAAACATAGATTTATAAGTATCACTCTGCAGTTTATGTCTGTGTGCTACATTTAAGTCTCATCATCCATCTTAGGTTGGAGGTGATATGGATGGAAAAATTGATGAAGCCTCTGCTAGTTTAATACTCGACTCAAGGCCTTCGAAAGTTGTGTCAAGTGAATTGACTGTAAGTTGATGCCTGTTAAATTAGTTTATAATTTACTATTCTTGATATTCTCTGCAACTAAGTTGTATATTGGTGTTTATTTTCCATCTAATGCAGGTACCAGTGAAGTGTTTACTGATATATATGGACTTTGAGGGCCGTTCTGATGCGAGATCTGTCAAATACTTAAATCGATTCTTTCCCATATGGCTTCTCTAAAGTTTGTACGGTAATGCTTTTCTGTGCTTTACTTTTATTTTCACCCAAACTTTTTTCAGAATGGATTGAGTTGTTTTGTGTCTTCTGCTTTAATAATTACCCAATCAAGCTTTCATTAATTACCCTGCCAAAAAGAGAAATGATAAGTACGTATCGTTAATTGTAGGTTGTTGATATATTATGTTTATTGTCTTAAAGGTTTTGTTCATCTTGTATACCTCCACCCCAGCATGCAATGATCATATTAGTTATGTAATTATGTGCATGATGATGGCCTGTTACATGTTAAAACTCGGCTTTTTCGTTTTATTTTCCCCTGTGGAGCTATGACATGATAAAATTCTTTAGACCAAAAGAAAACCCTCGAGTGGTTTTATCTACTTACTTTCTTGGGTTGTACCAATAATGGCGGTGAGGGACTCTTCTCTTCTCGTGTACGATATAATTCTAGACTTTTTTTTTTCCCTCTTTTGGTACAATTCCAGATTGTCCATTACGATTGCCAAATATCATGTACTGGAAGTAGATTAACTGGAATCAGATGGCTGTTTAGTTAATTGTCTAAACTCTTTTTCATCTTATCAGCTCTAGAAATGTGCTCATGGTAAATCTATAACTCTTTTTAAGAATTTATTTTTTTTCCAGATATTTTGGTTTTACTTATTTGATATGAGATTAACTTATAGTTATGGTATATACTTTTTTCTTGAAGGTTTTGGTTCATGGAACAGCTGAGGCCACTGAATATTTGAAGCAACACTGCTTGAAATATGTTTGCTCTCATGTATATGCTCCTCAACTTGAAGAAACAATTGATGTCACATCTGTTTTATGTGCTTATAAAGTAATACCAGAATTTCTTTCTGTTTTGTTGATCTGTGACTCAGAAATCACAATTCTCTCCATTTCCCATTATGTTGTAATGCAGGTTCAACTGTCCGAGAGGCTCATGAGTAACAGAATCTTTAGGAAGGTAAGCATTCAAGTGTCAAGATTTATCTTATGTTGTCTATATCTTATCCCTCGTAACGATTTGATGTATAGTGTTGTCTATATCTTATCCTTGCTAACAATTTTGGTGTAAATATACAGCTTGGTTCGATTCTTATGTAGGGAAGACAGAAGACGAAATGCTGTCTTTACTACCCTGCTCAACCCTAGCTCCCCACACAAACCAATCCTAGTCAGTGACTTAAAAATGGCCGATTTAAAGCAATTTCTTGCTGATGACGGTGTCCAGGTACCATTTTCAGGCATTTCCTCACTCAGTAACATAACAAATGATTTCTACCTAGTGTTTTTAAGCCCAGATCTAAGATAAAGGTCTTCCAAAATAGTATTCTGAAAACTATGGTCGTTTGATGAGTGATGACCTTAATTGACAGGTTGAATTTGCTGGTGGGGCTTTGCGATGTGGTGAATATGTGAATACGCAAGGTTGGGGATGCAAGCCATAAGGTGACGCAACACATGCATTTATATACTGGATTTTTGCAAACTACAACAGCCATTTATTGCATGGACTAATGGATGTAAAGCCCGACTTGCTTAATTATGTCTGTTTTGTAGGGTGGTGGTGCTGGTTCGCAGCAAGTTGTGATTGAAGGACATGAAGGTCCAGCATGTGAGGATTATTACAAGATACGGGAATATCTCTATTCGCACTTTTATTTTCTTTGAGAAACAATTTAGGAAGTTTTGGGGTTAGTTGGAGCCTGGAGCCTAAATTCTTTTAATTAGACTGGGGCTGGGTGTAGTAGATGATCACTAACTAGCATCTATTAGTTAAGGGGTGTTCGTTTGACCTATGAAAAACTTTACGGAACTCATTGAGGCCTATTTGTATTGCAGCCTCAAATCGAGTATTCCCCAGTGGGCGAAAGTCCCCATTTGTAACACAAAAGTAGAAAACAATTCCATTACCTGACTTCCATATAATCCCATTTATATCCATATTTGTGAAAGTATGTAAGATATCCCAGGAACAGAAGTTTTTTTTTTTTTTTTTTTTTTTTTTTTTTTTTTTTTTTTTTTTTTTTTTTTTTTTTTTTTTTTTTTTTTTTAAGGAGAAAGGGATTAGGCGATATTAGTTCCTCGGAGACAGACAATGTAGGGCACAAGTCCCACCCTCAAACCCGAAGGTGAAGGGTCTGCCCCACTCTGGGAACCCACCGCCCGTCCCCCAACTCAATTTATTAAAAAAAAGAAGAATAATACATCGTCCAAGAGATAAAACACAATTAACCACGAAATAAAAGAGAGGGAAACTTCCCCCTCATGAACAAATCTACAAAAAGAAAAAACCAGCCACATAAGTGAAAACTGGACACACGAAATATGCCAGAATTGTGGTTGCGCCTGCATGTAGATGCATATGAAGCTAACTTTGCGCACGACCTCCTGGGAATAAAAGCCTCTGAGAAGGAGCGGGCAATAAAGGCAGACGAACATAATCATCTCAGCAACCTGTGAAGCGATAACTTGGGAGTCCCAAAAAATCCGCCTGCAAGTACCTGTGAAGCTCTGCAGGAGGGCTAGGATACCAGGTAAATGAGTGTTTTGAAACACCTAAGTTTGCCATCTTATCTGCAGCTGCATTCCCTTCCCTAAAAATATGAGTTCTACGAAATTGCATTTGCTGAATGTTCTTCAAGCAGTTTTGCCATCTAACTCTCAAGTCCCATGGAGGAGAGAAAGAGTTGGAGGAGAGAGATGCTAAAACACTAGTAGAATCACTTTCCAACCACAAAGTAGTCCAACCTCTAGTGAGAGCAACTTCAATAGCCACAATAACAGCATAAAGTTCAGCATAAAAGGAAGAATTGCAACCCAGAGGTTGGCAAAAACTCCCTAAATAAACCCCAGAAGCATCGCGAAAAACTCCTCCACAAGCTGCAGGACCAGGATTACCTTTCGCCAGACCATCAGTGTTAACTTTAACCCAAGGAGGGAGGGGGGGATAGGACGCGTTGAATCTTGGGTGCTTTACGAGGCTTGGGGCACACCCCAAGGGAAGAAAGAAGGCGGGAATCCAGGACGCCTTTATAGTAACCAGGAACAAGAGAACCGAATTGCCGAATCCATGCCATAATTGAACAACATAGAGTAGAAAAAGTAGGGGAACGATTATCAAACCTGAGTCTATTTCGCGCCTTCCAAATTTCCATGAAAGTAAGCAAACCGGCTGCCAACCACAAATTATAAAGCTGAGGGGAAAAACCCTTGTGACAAAAGCCAGCCCAAAAATCCAACAGAGAGTCATAAGCAGGAAATGAGGTTCCAAACTGAGTTGCCAGCCATCCCCAGAGATGATGGGAGAAAGGGCAGTGTAAAAATAAGTGTAAAGCTGACTCTGCCGAACTGTTGCATAATTGGCAGATGGACACTATCGGAATCCCACCTCTTTTCAGCCGATCATCAGTGGGCAAGCGATCTAAGAGAATCCTCCAAGCCAAGAAAGAAAATCGTGGAGGAATGAAAGAATGCCAAATAGTAGAAGCCCAGTCTCTCGAAATAAAATGTCGTCTAAGCAAGTTATAAGAATCAGGAAAGGTCTTGGAGCTAGGTCTCGTCACAGGAAAGGTACAGTTCAACGTATATTGGGATTTCATGCAGGGCGCCTACCTTTTATTTATCTGGGAGTTCCTATTTTTTGTGGAAAACCCCGCAGCTGCCATCTCCAAGTTATTGCCGATAGAGCTAAGTCAAGGTTAATGGGTTGGCAGGGGAGGCTTCTTTCTATGGCTGGACGCACTCAACTTGTGCAATCTGTTTTTCAAAGTATGCTTCTTCATAGCTTTTCAGTGTATCATTGGCCTGCATACCTTGTGAAGAAGTTATCTACATGGGCGCGTAATTTTATATGGTCTGGAAATATTGAGACTCGGAAAATTGTCACTGTTACTTGGACTCAAGTTTGTGCTCCGAAAAAAGAGGGCGGGGTGGGTATTCGTGACCTGGCAACTCTTAATTCGGCAGCCGTTTTAAGGTTTGCATGGAACTCTTTCACTTCTTTGAACCAATGGGGTGATTATATGCGAACTCGTTATCCTATATTATCTAGTTCCAAAGTGAGCTACCGCAAATCCTCAATCTGGTCAGGTTTCCGCTCTATTGCTCTTCATATCACCCACAATTGTCGTTGGATTATTGGAGATGGTCGTTCAGTGTCATTTTGGAAAGATAAATGGCTTCAAGATCCAATTTTGGAAATGTTGGGTTTTTTCGACTGGTCAGGATTCAGTGATCTACGTGTGGCTGATTTCATCTCTGATCATTCTTGGCAGTTTCCCTCTTTTTTCCTAGATACCTTTCCAGACTTGTACAGGAAAATTTCTGATATCTGTCTCCCTTTAGACACTGAACCTGATATGCTCATTTGGGAGTCTACAGCATCGGGAGAGTTATCCTTCCCAGGAACAGAAGTTGCAGAATGGCAACTTCAACATAAACCATGCACTACTGGCTTCAGCAGATTCAGCACTTTTCGTGTTAAATACATCACTCATGATTCTAGTTCCTAGATAATACATTCCCCAGGCTCCACTCTCGTCTTCTCTCAACTGTGATTCCAAGGCTTTTGTGTTTTTCTTCCTTGACGACTTCTTATTGTTTCATTATTTCACCACGTGTATTTCTGATAATTTTGTGCATCTGGGACAAAATTTCAGGCGTCATTTTCTTCGTTTAACTATAATAACATCCATTCTCAAGTTGAACAAGAAACATCTCTTGAAAATCAGGAAAGAACAAGATGTTGGGAAAGAAGGGCCGCCTTAATACGAGGCCAATGGATAATTGGATTTAACTTTTCCCACCCCTCTCGTGTGATTTGCTCCAATGGCAATAAATAAACAAAAGAAGACACAACAATAATTAAACGTGGTTTGGCAAATGTGCCTACGTCCTCGAGGCAGTAGTAGAAGAGGAATTTTCTTCTCACTGATCTGTCAAGTGAGGATTCACTACTATCACAAACTACGTAGTTTGGACTCTGCCTCATGTAGTAAGCCACCACATGGATTTCCTCCTCCAATTAAGGAGGGACTGACCCATCACGAGAGGACGTCCTCATTCCTCTTATACGAGCACGAAGTAAGGCAAAGCAGGAGAGGCTGAGCAAGGGTGGACCAAAATGATGAATTTCTTCAGCTCCATGAGGAGAAGAGAAAACTTGAGGAAGGCGAAATAGTTAGTCTTTGTTCTGAGTTTCTATGTGCGGGCACTTACGACATCCACTGCATTGCAGTGGATCATGGCCAACATAGTTAAGTACCCACATGTCCAAGAGCGCATTTTCGCAGAGATTAAAGGGGTTGTGAAAAAAAAAAAAAAAAAAGCGGTGAAAGAGGAGGACTTGCAGAAGATGCCTTATCTGAAGGCTGTGATCTTGGAGGGTCTTAAGGCGTCACCCACCTGGTCACTTTGTGTTGCCATACGCAATCACCCAAGACATCATTTTGGATGGTTATGAGGTGCCCATTAATGCTACTGTCAATTTCACAGTGGCTTGTATAGGGTGGGACTCAAAAGTATTTTGTCTAAGGATTGTGTTTACAATTTCAGAGCTACTGAGTCATTGTTTAAGGATTGTGTTTACATATTATGCAGATGATTCCTTGTAATCAAATTTTTGACTTCTTGGGATATTGGTGTTTCACGACTTTCACCAAAGTTTGTTCAAGGAACGAAGTTTTCTTCGTTTCTAAAGCAACACTTTTTCATAACATACTCTTGCTTGACTAGGCTGTAATACTTATTATGTGTTTACAAACCTCTCTGGAGTCTGGACCTTCTGCATATAAAATTGAAGTTACAGCAATTTGGTCTATTGCAGTTGTTGAATGTTTATATCAGGTCTTCTTACCAAATTATATGCATCCAATGCTTCTCTGCAGCTCATGAGCAATGTGGCCTTTAAGCATCGGAGTGGCAAGAATGTATTTGACATGTTTCATGTTTGTGTTTAGCTATCCCATTCTCCTCACCATCTTAACAGAATGTGACAAATACATGTTGGGGATTATGAAAGAGCCGCAGTTGTTGATCAGGTCATATGGAATATACAGAAAATGGAATGGTGTTCAGGTATCATTTTCCTCATGTGTATTTGCAGTTGGTGTATTGTTCTGTTGTTTTCTTCCTATATTGATAAATGTGGTTTGTTTTGCTTATCTAAGTATATGTAGCATGAGCCCTTGTTTTCGTTTCCAAAATCTGTAATCTGAAATTGATCTCGACCATTTTCTGATGTATATGTGGATTTATTAAGCAAGTCTGAGGGCGCAAGCAATCACTCCTAGTTTTTACAAAAGAAATAGAATAAAAAGAATCTCTCTCCACACTAAATCTCATGAATTCATGATAGGCATGAATAACTAAAATCCTAATCCAATCTCAATGATGGGCACTGAGAATCCAAGACCTTTTCTTTTGAGTATTTTTCCCTTTTCTTATTGTTGTAAACTGATATTTGAATGTTTAATATTCTAAACGCAAAATTGCTTGAAGCACCTTATTCTGAAAGCCTTTTTCTTTTAAGCTGATGTTTTTACCCTTTACCATCCTTGTCTTTGTTCTTTCGATCTCGATTGTGTTAGTATAAATATTATGTTGGCATTCTTTATTTTAACAAAACTTCACCCATTAAGTCCAAGAGTTTGAAGCCTAAAGTATGAAGATCATTTTGTTTATAGTCTTCTTCTCCATTGTATTCTATTGTCTTGCTTGCTGTCTTGTCGAAGACCATCTCTGAAGAAAAAAACTCCTCATGGCTCATGTAAGCTTATGCATCATTGCATCAATTTCACAAAAATCTGATGGTCCTTGGTTTGCTGCAAAGATATGGGATTTTTCAATTGCTTCCTGTTTATTCTTCTACAATAGGTAGTGTGTCAAATTAGTGTTTTCCATCAAATCCTTGTGTCAGCTGTGATTAAGGGTTATGGTTGTTAGTTTCTTGAATTGGTTTTTTCAATTGAAATTAAGGGGTATGAGTTTACCTTTGCAATCTGAAATTAAGGGTATGACTTTACCTACTCCAACTGAGTTTAAGGGCCTCTCTTGTGAACTGATTTTCTTCCTCCTCTATATATATGGAAAGTTTGTTCTTTCTCTTGTATTGAAAATAGTTTTGGTTTTCAATCCTTTTGTTACTCTAGAGTCATTCTCTATGGTTTTATGTTTTTCAAAGTATCTTGTTCCATGTTGAAATAATTTGAAAAAAACACAACCCATTCATTTATATTCATCTTTTGCTTCCCATGAGGTCATTTGGGTTCTGCAAGCTTCAAAGGTGAAATCTTCAAGAAAAATTGCTGTGTTAGCTTGTGTCATAGCTATGATTTCTAAGTGTATCACTTGTATAAACATTTAGCAAGGAGTGATTAGACACAACCTAGTGAGTCAGTCTAGGAGGATTGCCGTAATCAGTGTAATCCCTGGTTGTAAACTTGTTATCTTTTTTTCATTAGTGATTTGGTTTTGGTTTTCAAGAGTTAAAGACCACGCATATGTTTTCCCTCGATAAGGTTTTATTGCGTCAACAAAACATGTCTTCTTTACTGCTTTATTTGGCTTGTTTGATTTTACATACATTCTGTTCAATATCAGTACTCAGGATTGATCACCTATTTGCAATCCTTGAGAAAGTTTTTGAACGAAAAAATTGGTTGTGAGCCTATTCACCCCCTCTAGGATCCTTCTAAGATCTTCAGATTGGGATATGGTAAACGAACTCGCATGGCAGTGTTTTAGTGGTAACGGTTAGGGAGATTTACTGGTGTTTTGGAAGGGTTTTGATAATACTAGTAATAGGAATGTAGGATCATCAGCTCTGCATCTGATCAAGGGAGACCCAGGTGAGCTGCCTGACCAGGCCGATAACTCAATGCTTTCAATTTTGTTTGGGCCCATCTCTCTGTGTAAGGAAAATACAAATAAGATGACTTTGTTTGGGTTAGAGAGTTGTACTTGGGCTCATAGTTTGGGCCTCGGATTTTAGTTTTTCTCTTATGGGCATTTGAAACTGCTTAAAGAGCTATTTAAATGAAAAACAAATATATATTCCCAAAAATGATGAGTGTTTCTACTTAATTTGTACTTTATCATGACTGATTCCTCTGCAGCTTATTCAAGAAGACACCAAAAAGAGCACACAAACATATACCTAAGTTTACAAGTCCAAAACTTTTATGGCAAAGATTTATTGCAAAGAACTCGGTTCATTGTTCTTGTGCACCTAATCATAAAGGACTGGGAAATAAATTTAAGGGCAATGATGAAAGCGTACCCTATTTGCACCAATGGCCTTATCTGCCTAGTAAAGGACCCAATACTCTGACTTTGTAGATTCTCCTGTTCTCATGTGTTATATCTCGTTGTTTCTCTTTTCATTACTAGGTCTGTTTTTCTCTAATAGATGTTTTATGTTTTTATTTTCATGGTATTTTGTTACTCAAATGGAGCATTGGACTCGTGAAAAACGAAAAACTTAGTATGCACTCATTTACATATGCTAAAAACAATAAATGCAAAATTCAAGAAAAGATAATTAATTGTACTATGTATCGATGTGATGGAGATCTCATCTTTAATATTTATTACAAAGACAAGCAGAGATATTTTCTACCCATACCTGCTCGTTCACTATCAAGCTCTCTCCCCCAAAGGTCTAACAAGCCTCTCATGACCATGAATGGCAGTGTTGTCAAGACACAGGGATCGTTACTCACTTTGTCCAGTCAATGTATTCAGTTTGAAAACAAATGTTTTGCTTTCATGGAAATTGTAGACCTTAACACTTCAAATACGTTATCTTAAAACTGAATACATTGGACAGATGGCTAAGATAACGTATTTGATCTGTTAAAGTCTAAAACTTAATGGTTCAGATTGAACATATTTGGTTCATCTATTAATTTAATCTAGTTCGATACCTTAGTGAACATCAATTTCACGGTGTGCCGAGTAGAGACGGTCGAGGAGCCCGCGGCCGAGTTGCAGCGAGCTCTCTCACATAGCGTTTGACCATGGAGACTTGGGCAGAACCAAAGATGGGGTTCATTCTGCAATGGATGACTTTTGAAGGTAAAAAAGGGGTAGGAATTGATATCTCGCTCCAGCATCGTCCGCCGGGCTAGGAGACCGGAGACGAGGGAACAAGAGATTTTGAAGAAATGGAAGGGTGTCGTTGGGGTTTTCGACAACGAGCTAGAGTTTAATGAAGACCTAGAGAGCATTTGCAAAGATCTTTCAAAGCTCAAATGAACTATAGAGTCCATCTCAAATGACGTTAAAGCAACTCAAGAATAGCTTGGGTAAGTAAAGTTCCAAACTTTCTATGTTATTTTCACATTCTGTTTGCTTATTTGTTTGGGCTAACGTATAATATCGTTGCAGATTAATTCATGGAAAACTTGAAGAGTTGTTGAACACTGTGGGGAGTAAGAATGAAAAAATTGATGAATTGTTGAAGGCTGTGGGGAGCAAGGAGAAAGAAGGTAGAGGTGAGGGAAAAGAGGTGAAAGGAGGCGGTAGCTAAAGGTTAGGGAAAGAGGTGAAAGATGGATTTCCAGAAGGATAAGAAAGCAGATTAGAGATTAGATTATTTAGGATATGATTTGTCTTGAACCTAATTTGTAATGGATCGGTTTTGTTATTGTTGTTACTTTAAAATGTTTTGGTAGTAACATGGGTATTGTTGATCCACATAAAAAATAGGAAAAATCTCACATTTGTGTTTTGCGTCAGTTTATGTTAACATACTACTACTACTTTCTTATCTTGCTCCGTTATGGTGGTTATTAGGTATAAGAAAATGGAGAGATATATAACTCCATATTCTGACGAAGTTGGTGGAGGACTGAAGCCATTTGGACCAATGGAAACCTTAATAACAATTAAAAAAATAATCCAAAAAGAGCAACTCCTTTTCCCCCTTAATCCAAAAATGGGTTTGTTTGGTAGTGGGACCTCGGAGGGTTTTGGACTTTAGGGTGTAATTTATTCTGTCCCTGTGTGTCCCCTTTGACCTAAAAAAAAAAAGGAAAAGAAAATCTCAGAAAATCAATTTGTTTTGTCTTGGAGTAGAGTAGGGCAGCAGCCGGCAGGTATAAGAGGACATAGCAGGATGTTGTTGATAGTGACCACACCATTTCATTTCCAATGCATATAGGTCAATTACTTTCTGTTGTTACCCCAGTTTAAAGTTGATCTTTTACCAGCCATAAAAAAAAAGGTTGATCTTTTAGTCTTTTACCCGGGTATAATTGTCATGTATCGACTTATGATTGAGTTGACATCAGTCGACCTCATTTAATTAAAACCAACCACCGTAGTTGGTGTCTCAAATATTCGTCAGTCATCAAAGATAGCCATTGTAAAACACGAGCATAGGTAATTAGATATAGAGTTAGATTGAGTCCGGAAATAAGGAAATAGAGGCATTCAAATCTTAATGATATTAGGGTAGATATCAAGTTATGAAGCAATATAGGAATCATGAAATCACTGATTAATCGATGAAGAGTGGAAAAGAGTAAAAAACTTGATGAAAATCATGAAGTTTTTAAGTTAAGAGCAATATAACTTTTATTTATTAAATCAAAATTATATATACAAAAAAAAAAAAGTAAAAGAAATGATATAGAATTAATTCGAGTGGATGAATCTTGAAACAAGACATGTACCATAACAATCAAATGAAATTGGGCGGTTCGATCAAAACAAATTGTTGTTTTGACTAAACAGTTATGGCTAATTTAATTCAATATATTTTCCACATTAATAGAAGTACGTATGTGCTTCTGCTTTACGAATATGATTTTTTTTCCAGGCAATTATGATAATCTCAAGTGCTATTCCTAGTTTGACATTTTCAAAATTTCAGAGTTTTAGGCTCGATTAGCAAAGGGCCAGAAAAACTTTCGATGCCATAATAATACAGACCAAAATGATAGTGGCTATCTATTTCATGCCATATAAGTGAGATAGAGCAAATTAAGCTTCTTGATAGACAAATTAGACTAAGCTTGCAGATGGAGGCATGTTTTGGCGGGAAAATAGCCCGCTCTGATAAACGAGCCTACAATATGGGGTGAAGGTGGGATCAGGTGCAGCGAGCCTACAATATGGTTTCAATGCATCTGATAAACGACCCAATGGGGCCGTCAGGCCGTGTCAGTAAGGTTGATAGGAACCTAGGCTGGCTGCTGAGCAGACCCTCGAAGCGGTCAGGTGGAGTTGAACACAGAAAAGGAAATAGCTTTTCCTGACTCCAGAGGTAGACCCCTCCAAGTTTTTAGCTGAAATAGTCAGCTTTAAAATTCAAATTTCAAATCCCTAATGCTGGTATGAACTATGTTCATATCTACCTGATAGGGACTGGGCTTTAAGCCTGTTTTGAGTATACGAGATATCCTCGTATAACAGTATCATTATGACACTAAATAGTTTAAAATTATATACTATATAGAACGTAAAATTTAATCATTTTTAACATATTGTGAATAAAAAGTCTCAATATGTATATTCTTGCTTGTATAGTAACAGGGTTATATCATACAGTTATATACCCTAGCTCTTTTCTATTATGTCTTAGTGAAGTAGGAGATGAGATTTGTGGTTAGGTTATACTGACTATAACTTGGTTGAGTATTTCGGGCAAAATATCTTACTTATTTTACTAGCGACGAATGATTCAAATAAATTGAAACTAATTTTTTGAATGAAAACATCTGATTTTGCAGTTACAACGCCTATGTGGGAGCAATTGTCCGCCATCATCCAAAACAAGAATTGAAACCTATGGTCTTGAGGTGTGGCCGGAAAAGTTGTTGAATGACTCGATTTTCGTTAGCTAGAGAATGACTCAAATTACACTGCTCAGTACGAATGTGAAGAGAGCTAGGCTTGGTCCCATGCTGATATGTAGTTGCCTAAACCACGAACGTATTCGCAGTTGATCAGTTGTGAAGATTGACATTTAACATGCTATTCTGACTTCTAAGATTGACACATGCTACATTGAATTATGATCCCAAAGTTTTATGCTCCATTATACATTAGTAACATTACCGTGACCACTTAGTGTTGTTGTAAAATCGCTCAATAGTATAACAAAAAATTTGGCATGAAGTATAAGGGAAGTATAATTCATAGATCGAAAGAACGAAAAGGTGTAAAGGATGGGACTTGGCTTATAATTGTAGTGGGAAAGTTGAATATCACGTGTCTTATGATAGGTGCAATCAATCCCCCCAGCCCCTCGATCCCGGCCCCCATCAAATTTTCATGGCCCCATACCTTCTCTTTGTGTCTTGAATCCAAGATTCCAAGTCCTCAGTTGCCTGGATTGATTTGAGGGTATGGTAACTATGGTTAATGAAGGGTTCTTCGTGATCCTGTGGTCCAAAAATATCATTGGTAATGACAAAAAAAATATTGAGAAAAAAAAAAGAACAGAAAAGATGAATTACTTCTAGGAGAAGCTATTTACCTGAAATGGAAAAACAGCAAACCTGCAGCCAAGTTTGCAGCAGCAAAGCTAATGATGCAACCAAGTAACGTAAAGCCACTCATTCAACCAAGTCTTCTGTAGCTAGTTGACCACAATGGGTGAATTCATAATTTCCAAACTCGCCAGGCATGCCCACTTCCCAGAAACTAAATAAAAAAATAAAAAATACAAAACTAAATTTGAATCACAAAACATCTAAATGCAACGGGACTGAGGCACTGAGTGAGCAATGGTTTATAGTACAATTGCTGAGGTAGTGTAACCAGCGACTTATCCGCCGGTCTTGTCTCTCTCTCGCGCTCTCTGATATGATGCTTACCCTTAGCTGTCACCCTCTCCTATCATTTTTGACGCTTCTGTCCTTCTGCTCTTTCATTTCTCGTTAGCCATTAGGTTTGATGTGAATTATCTACTGTGTGTGTTCACATACTTTCGAACATCATCCTCCTTTGAGAGATTGAAGAGCTTTCGGATCTTAGATGCCCTCTTTGGACCTCTCATCCTAGGCTTCTCAGTGTCGGCCAAACCAGGAAGATCATTGTGACCCTTCTTCACAATAACCAAGTTCAGAACAGAAAGATCAGGGCTGACAATGCACCCACGGACAGATTTTCTCCTCCTCTCTCCATTCCTCCTTCCGTGACCACGGCTAACACTCCCTGCTTCATTGGGAACCCTTGCTTGTCCCAGCCGCCTCCCATAATCTTAAAGAAATATCCCTTAAATTCTTCTCCAAGGGCTTCTCCGCTTTGTCAAAAGAGACCCGCAGTTTGTGGTCGTCATTGATTTCCAGCTTCTTCTGGCAACCGGTGGTGGGGTTTGAACTTCATCTTGGTAGCCGCAACAGAGAGAGAGGCCCTGAAAGAATGAGGGAACTACTTATGCCTTCTGCTTAGCTCTCTCTAATTGGATCAACTTCTGGTTCTGAATATCTTTAGATAATTTCTTGGCCTCTCAAACCTTCCTGCACGATGGCTAGTCAACAGCGTTTCTTAGAATCATTTGAAAAAAAAATCAGCCAATATTCCAATTCCAAAAGCAAACCTCGACGACGATCCAGCACTTCCAGCACTCCCAGCACTCCCCCGGTATGTGGTCATGATTTGGAAGAACTATTATTCTCTCTCTTTTATATCATTTGAGTGTATGTACTGTGTATATATGTGTGTGCGGTAAAGGTTTGATCTTTTGAGACTTGAGAGCCTAAGGTGGCAGTTGAATCTTGAAAGTTATCGTCTTCTGTTAAGCATGGTGTTTTGTGTTTCAACGCTGAAAATGTAGTCTCTCTTCTTATTTCTACCAATACTGAAAAACACTCATGTTCTTCCCTACTGTCTCTTTCAAAATTAGATTGGAGAATATTTTCGTACATAAACTCTTCATTGAAACCCCATTAAGGAACTTGTTAAAAGAAGAACTGAATCTCAAATAAAATCAAAACAAATAATTAAATGTAAATGTTGTTTAGCACGAACCGTCATGTCTCATGACAGAGCCCATGAGGTCTAAGTGGCCGGATCTCCAGAACTGCTTATTCATTAACTGGCCTGTGCTATCTCTTCTATTTAAAAAATTACTTCGATTGCAAAAAAAATAAAAAATAAAGAACAACTGGCTTGTGGTCTGTGTGGTTGTACTTAGTTTAATTTTCATGCATCTAATTGTGATATTGGTCGACCGAGAAAAAGAAAGGGGAATGCTTAAACATGTAGTTTAGTTATTCAGCTGTGGTTGTACTTAGTTTAATTTTCATGCATCTAATTGTGATATTGGTCGACCGAGAAAAAGAAAGGGGAATGCTTAAACATGTAGTTTAGTTATTCAGCAAGTGGCTTCGTGTTTTGTGTGGACAACTCTTAATGAGCATTGTTGTCTTGAACTTCGTTACATTTTGATGAAGACAAGCAACCAAATAATAATCACTGCAGCCCCGAACGTTGCTGGTCTGACTCATTTATTGTTTTTCATTTTGCATTGTCATGCACGTTAATTTAACTAGTGGAGTGGCTAATCAGATGATCGAAAGATAAAACCGTAAGAAAGTATCATGTTATTATAATTGTAATTGAACTAGAAGATTACATGGATCACTTATATGAAGTCCTAAATTGTAGAATGGATGCTATACTTTTTTGTTAGTTTTAGCTTGCCTAGCTTTTGTTTTTGTTATTTTTCATTCAAAAGAATTAACTTAGATTCTTGATTTGTTGCCAAACTTGCCTCCCAGCTCATGAATGTAGACATCATGCAATACGAGTTTTCATTCACAAAAAAGGATGACCCGTATTTTTGTGGAAAAATCAAATTCTCTTCTGATGAAGAAAGAGAGGCGAGGTTTTTCGTGGTTGAAGACAAACAGATAGCTATGAAGATATGGAAGGAAAGCTCAAACTTAAGACACAATGCAATTTTAAAGCTTTGGTTTGTCAGCTATTGCGACAAATTCGAAGGTTGGATTTTGGGCTATGAGAAATTCGACCATCTTCTAGATGCTTGGCTAAAATTACCGGACATAGCAACAAAGATTAGAGATCATGATTTGCTAAATACTGAGTTTAGCCCTTCCATTAGGTACAAATTTAACATTATTATTATTTGTCTCTTATTTACCTTTCTTATCACATTCACTAAAGTTTTGGTATAAATCCATGAAATTAACATATTTATTTTTATTGGTGTGTACACACACATATGTTGCAGCACACTTATAGAAGGAATCAATTACCTCAACGAGCGTAATCTTTTTCACGGGGGCTTGGACCAAAGCTGCAACTTCGTTGTTATAGATAAGGAGGTGAAAATTATCAATATCGGCAAGCATAGCACTCATATGGCCGAGATAGATCCAAAGCAAGCAGCACAATTCATACAACTAACTCAACTGAGGGTGACGGATATAATGGGAATTAAATCTTTGCTAAACCACATTTTGAATACTACGCCAAACGCTTGGATTGAACGAGACACTTTTCTCGCTTTCTTCAATTTAGCTCGAACATTAAGGTATGTCATTTGTGATATTAAATTTTTAGTGTTACATGTATAAAAATAGGTTATGTGTATATGTTAGCAATTTCATAGGAAGACAGCCACACTTATATGTTAATAATTTGTATAATAAAAATCTGGATAAATTCATAAATATCAGTCTTCTACTAAATCTGATCCTACATATATGTATGTACTTTTTTTTTTTGCAGCTACGAGATGTTCATCTTATTGGTTCTTGGACATCCATTTTTGAAGACTAGTGATGAAGCAAGAGTCAAGACATCTTTCGACATTTTACACGTCAGAGATTGCAATGAGGAAAAAAGATGGGAGTTTCATCTCGCTTTGGGGGATCCAAAATTTGGCAGGTATTACCCTTGGAATGAGGTGGCTATGAGCGATCGGTTGAAAGAAGTTTATGATTACGACTATGGGGACTGGTCATCTAACTACCAGGGGCATAGCAGCGTGAGCCTCCTAATTTTCTTAAGGAATGTATATTGGCATCCCAAAACTAGCATGGAGGCATACGATGCTGAGATTAGGACTCTATATCCCGATTTTCTTAATCGTGCTTATGAGGCGGCATGCAGGTGATAAGTATATCAAATTGTCTCAAGTTTTTTTTTTTTTTTTTTAATAATTTTTTTGGGTCATATGCATGAAAAGAAACAGTTATCTAATTGGTTTCGATTTTGTTTTTGTTGCAGAATATTTGCGGTTGAAGTGACGTCACTTGTAGATTTGGATATAGAGAAGCAGCACGTACAGAATCAAAATGTTGTACCCGGACGTGGCAGAGGCAGAGGCAGAGTTGGCGGACGATAATGCGTTGATATGTTTGGTTACAGTGGAAAGCAAATGGAGACTACGTTTAGAGTCTAACAGACACAAGAATTTGTGGTACTTATAATTGACATTTACCCTTGACCCTTGTATTCTTCTTTCTCCTAGCCTATATCACACTATATGTATATATAGGTGGAAAGAACTGATGTTTCAACAATGCCTGCTTTAGTTCGCTTTTCATCTTGAGTTTCTATTTTAAATTCCTGAAACATTGAGTTGAAGACCAGGGCCACTGTGAATGGTGATTGTAAATGCAACATGTTGAATATTCTAGACCATATGACTTTTGGGTTCTCCCATAGAGATAGTTATTGTCTCTACGCATTCCTATGCAAGTTTCTTGAAGGATTCATGAATATGGAAGATTCATGAAGGAGTATTCATTGGAAGAGTTGAATGGAGCATTAATGAAGACATCTAGAGGGTTCCTCCTTAGCCTATATAAGGAGAGGTCATTTGCTCATTCTAATCATCCAATCCAATCTCATCTTCATCCAAATAGAGAGTGAAGAGTGTCCGCTCTAAGTTGAGAGTGTTGTAGTTGTTAGGTAGCAAAACAAGTGTGAGAGAAATGTTAGTGTGAGTCACCGTTCCCTATTAGGAATAGATACACGGGAATATATTGTTGTAATTACTTACGTTGTGTATGTTGTGTAGTACGGTTGTACACAATAGGCGTAGTACGTTGTAGTACGATTATAATCTGTTTATATACACCACAGAATGGGTGTAATAATATTATCACTGAAATTGGTTCTCTCAATACTTGTCTTATTTGACTTGGTATCAGAGCAAAGATCCGAGAGGACTTTGTCTCTTTTCTTTAGTGTGAGGAATTAATTCAAAAACCATTGTTAGGGTTATTTCGTCCAAGAACGATCGATTGTATCTTCTTCTTGGTATTCAGACTGACCTCGCCTTCAGCTAAAGGCCGTCCTCGTTTTTTTCTCCTTCAGATCGACGCCGTCACCAGCTGCTGTCTTCACCGGCATCTGTTTCATCTCACAGCAGCGTCTCTCGCACCTGTCGTCTTCATCTGCACCGGTCGTTCCGGTCGTCCTCATCACTCGACGTCTCACGCCCAGATCCGGCTTCGTCTCCGACAACCCAGACCGCCGTTGCTTCCATTCCTCACCCAAGTCGGCCGGATTCTTCACTTGGCCCGAGTCGACCACGTCTGACCAGATTACCCTCCCCGTCACAACCCAGATCGATCACTTCAACCGAGTCAACTCAGCCGAGTCAACTCAACTCGGCCAACCCAACCCGGTCCACCTCAACAGGTTTCAAAAAAAAAAAAAAAAAAAAAAATCTGTTGTTATTATTTCTTATTATTTCCGCTGCATACTCTGTGTTCTTTGTTACTGTATTGTTGGGATGGGTGGTGATCAAAGTGAAGGTCAGGGTTCTAAGGCCAATGAGGTTCAGAAAGTTGAGGTCTCTGTCAAGAGCTCAGAAGGTGGTTCTTTCGGGGGTACCAAACTCACTGGTACCAATTTCCATGGAAGAAGATTATGTCAGTTTATCTCCGTGGAATACACAAGATGGGGCATGTGACTGGAACAATCAAGGCTCCTAATGCAGATGATGTGGAGGCCTATGCTAAGTGGGAAGATGATGATGGTTTTGTAATGTCCATTCTATTTCGAGCCATGATTGATGATGTGCTACAAATGGTGGAGGAATGTGAAACTGCTGCGGCAATCTGGAAGACATTGGGGGATTTGTATACCAATGAGTCTGATTTTATACAGGTTCATGAATTGATGTGTAAAGCTGCTAGTATGCAACAACATGGGCAACCAGTAGCTGTGTATTTCACCAAGCTGAAGAATGTATGGGCTGAAATTGATCAGAAGCGTCCTTGCAAGATTAAGAATCAAGAAGATCTTGTGTGGTACCAGAAAGAGAAGGAGCTAGAAAGGGTCCATGTATTTCTGAGAGGGCTGGATGAGAAGCATAGCAGTGCCAAGGGAGAATTGCTTAGAATGACAGATCCTCCTAGCCTGAACACAGCGTTTACTTACATCCGTAAGGATGAGTCTCAACAGGAGAGTGTCAAACATGCACAGATTGAAGTATCTAGCTTAGCCATTCAGGCCAAGCCACCGACACCTTTCCTTCAGCAGCAGAGTTCAGCCCCATTTCATCCGCAAGGTTTCACCAATCGCCCTCGTCCTCAGTGTTCTTATTGCAACGACCTTGGGCATGTTCGGGAGACTTGTTGGAAGTTGAACCCACACCTTAAACCTAAAAAGCAGGGTTATCGTCCTAAGGCGAAAGCAGCTGTTGTTCAATTGGTCCAAGAACCGGATTTCTATGGAGTGGCTGGCCAAGATCATCATACAGCAGGTGGAACTACCCCAACAGCCTCTATAGCTGGTCGAGGTAAAATTGGTATCGCTTTACAGATTTCTAACTTTGTTGGTTCTGATACATGGATTATTGATTCTGGTGCCTCCGATCATATGACTTATGATAAATCATATTTTACTGAATTGTCTTCCCCATCAGTGTCCTATGTAACCAATGCCAATGGTGAGGCTTTTCCTGTGTTAGGGTCAGGGTCAGTGCGTCTTACTCCCACTTTGGAACTTCATAATGTGTTATATGTGCCTGACTTATCTCATCACTTGATATCTGTCCCACAATTGAACACTGAGTCTAAATGCTCTGTAACCTTTTATCCTATGTATGTGATTTTTCAGGATCTTCTCACCAGGGAGATAATTGGTCGGGGGTATCTGAGGGGCAGGTTGTTCCACCTGGATCAGACATAAGCAGGAGAGAAACCAGGAGCACAGTCCCGCGTTGCTTTGACTTCGAGTTCTGATAAGCTAAGTGAAATTTGGTTGTGGCATCGCCGTTTAGGGCATCCTTCTTTTAGTCTTATGAGAAAAACCATGCCGACTTTGTTTATTGGTGTGGATGAGTCTATTTTACATTGTGAAACATGTGTTTTGGCCAAGAGTCATCGTGCTACTTATTCTCCTAGCATTTCTAATAAAAGTGTTGTTCCTTTTGAGTTGATTCATTCTGATGTTTGGGGGCCATCTAGAGAACCCACTGTGTCGGGTATGAGATACTTTGTTTTGTTTATTGATGATTGTACGAGATTGTCATGGGTTGCTCTGCTAAAAAACAAAGATGAAGTTTTTCCAGCTTTTCAAACTTTTCGTACTCTTGTTCAAACACAATACCATAGCACCATTAAAGTCTTTCGCTCTGACAATGGGGGGGAATATGTTAATCATGTTTTCCAAGAGTTTTTTACAACCAATGGGATTGTCCACCAAACTACTTGTCCACAAACACCAGAACAAAATGGAGTGTCTGAAAGGAAAAACCGTCATTTACTTGATATGGCTCGTGCCATTCTCTTTAGTGCTCATATGCCTAAATATCTTTGGGGCGATGCTGTACAGGCTTCCTCCCATCTTATCAATCGTCTGCCATCTAGTGTCCTTCAGGGAAAAATTCCATTTGAGGTTCTTGCATCTCATGTCTCCTTACCTTCCTTTCATAATCTTCCAGCTCGTGTCTTTGGTTGTGTTGCCTTTGTCCATGTTCCTAAACACCAGAGGTCTAAGTTGGATGCCCGGGCACTTAAGTGTGTCTTTGTTGGCTATGGAGGGAATCAGAAGGGATACAAGTGCTATCATCCACCTACCCGGAAGTACTATGTCACTATGGACGTTACCTTCTTTGAAGACATGAGTTATTTTTCCTCTTCAGATACGGCTCTTCAGGGGGAGAATTCATATTTTGAAGAGCTGTATCATGGAGAGGGGGAGGAAATAGAAGGAGGAGAGGAAGAAGTCATACAGGCAGGAGGTATTTTGACAGATCCAGCTGAGACCATCAGCTCGCCACCTCTTAAAGCGGAAGCTCCAAGCATCCAGGCACCAGTTTCTATGGCTGAAAATGAAGTTGAAGACACAACTGTCCCTCCTGCCATCACTTCTACCCCTGACCCACAGCTCCCTGGTACGGAAGATCACTCATTTGAGGTATGTCCACCCACTAGTACTAGTAGTAGTGAGTCTAGTGTTGAGCAATATGTGTTACCAAATAGGACAACTCGAGGTCAATTAACCAAAAGATATGAACCTACTCTTACTGCCAAATCAAAATACCCAGTAGCTAACTATATGTCCACTAGGAGATTGTCTAAGTCATATGAATCATTTGTGAATCAAATATCTGCTGTATCAGTACCTAACAAAGTGCAGGATGCGTTGGGGAATCCAAAGTGGAGGAAGGCAATGGAGGAAGAGATGGAGGCGTTGCAGAAGAACAATACTTGGCAACTTGTGCCTCCACCACAAGGCAAGAAAGCTGTTGGTTGTCGTTGGGTGTTTACTGTGAAGCATAATGCAGATGGATCAGTGAATCGGTACAAAGCACGCCTTGTAGCAAAGGGGTTTACTCAGACATATGGTATAGACTATGATGAAACATTTGCCCCTGTTGCCAAGATGAACACTATTTGGGTTCTGCTCTCATTTGCTGCTAGTTTAAATTGGCCACTCCGACAGTTTGATGTCAAGAATGCATTTCTTCATGGAGAGTTAGCCGAGGAAGTGTACATGAGCCTTCCACCTGGATATGTGGTTGCTTCTCCTGGTGATTTTGTCTGTAGATTGAGAAAATCTCTGTATGGTCTCAAACAGTCACCACGTGCTTGGTTTGGAAGATTTTCACAGTTTATGCGAAAGGTTGGTTACAGGCAGAGCAACTCAGACCACACCTTGTTCCTCAAACATCAACAAGGGAAGGTAACAGCTCTAATTATTTATGTGGATGATATGGTAATCACTGGTAATGATACTGTTGAGATGGATAGACTGCAGAGACAGCTAGCCTCTGAGTTTGAGATGAAGGACTTGGGTGAACTTAAGTACTTCTTAGGAATTGAGGTAGCCAGGGGGAGAGAAGGAATCTATCTGTGCCAGAGGAAGTATGTTCTTGATTTGCTGACAGAGACAGGATTGTTGGATTGCAGACCTATTGACACTCCTATTGAGCAGAATCATTGTTTAGCCGAGTATCCAGATCAGGTACCTACTGATCGAGCTCGCTATCAGAGGTTAGTTGGGCGCTTGATTTATTTGGCTCATACTAGACCAGATGTTGCATATGCAGTGAGTGTGGTAAGTCAGTTCATGCATAATCCGAGTGAGAGTCACATGGATGCGGTTATGCGAATTCTGAAGTACTTGAAGTCAGCTCCAGGAAGGGGAGTACTGTTTTCTAAACACAACAACATTCTTGAGGTTTGTGGCTTCACAGATGCAGATTGGGCTGGAAATATCACAGACAGGAGGTCGACATCAGGTTACTTTACCTTTGTGGGAGGTAATCTGGTTACATGGAAGAGTAAGAAACAGAAAGTTGTGGCACGTTCTAGTGCTGAGGCCGAGTATAGAGGTATGGCTCACGGAGTGTGTGAATTGTTGTGGCTGAGAAATCTGTTACGTGATCTGGGTTTCAAACTCAAAATTCCATGCAATTGTATTGTGATAACAAGGCAGCTATTGACATATCACAGAATCCAGTACAGCATGATCGTACTAAACATGTGGAGGTTGATCGTCACTTTATAAAGGAGAAACTAGATGCCAAAATTATTAGTTTTCCTTTTGTTCCAACTGAAGAGCAACTTGCAGATGTACTTACCAAAGGAGTTTCCAGGAAGGCGTTTTATGACTCACTTAGCAAGTTGGGCATGGTTGATGTATATGCGCCAACTTGAGGGGGAGTGTTAGTGTGAGTCACCGTTCCCTATTAGGAATAGATACACGGGAATATATTGTTGTAATTACTTACCTTGTGTATGTTGTGTAGTACGGTTGTACACAATAGGCGTAGTACGTTGTAGTACGATTATAATCTGTTTATATACACCACAGAATGGGTGTAATAATATTATCACTGAAATTGGTTCTCTCAATACTTGTCTTATTTGACTAGAAAGAGTTTCCTTAAAGTAGTATTCTTGAAGTTGTGTATTTCTTGTACCCACCTTATCATAGTGGAAGTTCTTGTTGTTGCTGCCCCGTGGACGTAGGCACCTTGCCGAACCACGTTATATCTGGTGTTCTCTTTCCATTACTCTCTTTATTTCTTTGCATATTATCCTATTGTGGTTTGAGTTATTATTTCCATTCTATTAATTTTCCCAACAGTGGTATCAGAGCCCTTGGTTCGTGGGGGCGTTAGAATGGAAGGCTCAAGGAGTACCATGATCCGACTCAACCACTCAAATTGGATTACATGAAAGCCGAGAATGGAGGATATTCTCTATTTGCAAAGATTTGCATGAGCCAATTGAAGGAGTGGAGGCCAAGCCAGAAGGGACATCAGATGCAAATTGGACGAAGATGAATCGCAAAGCCATCGGTCATATCCGCGAATGGGTGGATGATAGTGTATTCCACCATGTCTCAAATGAAACCAACGCACATGAATTGTGGTTGAAACTGGAGTCCTTGTTTGAGAAGAAGACCGCTGCCAAGAAAGCATTTCTAATCAAGGAGCTCGTAAACATGAAGTATAAAGATGGTGTTAGAGTGACTGAGCACCTCAACAACTTCCAAAGTACAATCAATCAATTGACCACGATGGACATGAAGATTGATGATGAGTTGCAAGCCTTGTTGCTATTGGGATCGTTGCCGGACAATTGGGAGACCTTTGTTGTAACTGTAAGTAATTCTGCTCCAAATGGTGTATTGTCTATGGATAATGTTAAAAGTAACATGTTGAATGAAGAAACCAGAAGAAAATCTTCAAGCTCAGACAATAGCCAAGTCTTTGTGACGGAGAATAGAGGAAGAAGCAAAAGCAGAGGTCCCAAAGGCCATGGAAGGAGTGTGAGCAGATCGAGGACAAGATTCAATGGAAAGTGCCATCATTGTGGTATTTTTGGCCACATGAAGAAGAATTGCTACAGGTTGAAGAAAGAACCAAAGGAGGGTCGAGATGGCAATATTTATCAACCGACTGACGACACGAAAAATACTGCAGCTTCCGTGTCTCATGATGGGTGTGAGTTCGTTTGTCTTGAAGGTGAATGTCTACATGTTGATGATTGTCCCGGTGTTGCATGGGTCGTTGATTCCGGAGCCTCTTTCCATGCCACTCCACACTTGGAGTACTTCACTACATACAAAGGTGGTGACTTTGGGATTGTGAAGATGGGCAACGATGGCTACTCTAAGATTTCAGGAATTGGAGATATTTGTTTTGAGACCGATTTGGGCAACAAGCTTATGTTGAAAGATGTTAGACATGTTCCGGGTCTACGTCTCAATTTGATGTCAACCGGTGTGCTTGACCGACAAGGGTTTCATCATCATGGAGGTGATCAAAAATGGAGGCTTACCAAGGGATCATTGGTGGTTGCTAGAGGGAAGATGTGTTGCACTCTCTACAAGACATATGGCAAGATATGCAAAGGAGAGTTGAATGTTGTAGACGATTCTTCTCCAAGTCTATGGCACAAGCGGCTAGGCCACATAAGTGAGAAGGGATTGCAAGTTTTGGCAAAGAAGTCTCTAATTCCCTTTGCCAAAGGTACCTCACTTGACACTTGTGATTATTGTTTATTTGGTAAGCAACATAAAGTTAGTTTCACAAGAACATTTACAAGGAAAGAAAATATATTAGACCTAGTACACTCAGATGTATGTGGCCCCATGGAAGTTGAATCACTAGGTCATAATAAATATTTTGTCACTTATATTGATGATGCTTCACGAAAGGTTTGGATTTATTTGTTGAAATCAAAAGACCAGGTGTTCCAAACTTTTAAGGAGTTCCATGCTATGGTGGAGAGGGAGACAGGAAGAACCCTCAAAAGTATCCGTAGTGACAATGGCGGAGAGTACACTTCGAATGAGTTCAGAGATTATTGTTCAAAGCATGGCATCAAACACAAGAAGACAATTCTTGGCACTCCACAGCATAATGGTGTAGCAGAGAGAATGAACCGCACCATTTTAGAAAAAGTGAGAAGCATGCTAAAGACTGCCAACCTGGCAAAAGAGTTTTGGGGCGAAGCAGTGACAACCGCATGTTACCTTATCAACCGAACACCATGTGTACCCTTGGACTTGGAGACTCCCGAAGGCGTGTGGACCGGTAAAAGTGCTTCATATTCCCACTTGAGGGTGTTTGGGTGCAAAGCATTTGCACATGTGCCAAAGGAGCAAAGGTCAAAGCTAGATGACAAGGCCATGCCATGCATCTTTCTTGGGTATGGCAATGAAGAGATGGGCTACCGGTTGTGGAATCCAAAGACCAAGAAATTATTCAGAAGCAGAGATGTGGTGTTCCATGAAGGTCAAACCATTGCGGATTTTGACAAAAAGGAAGTAGAAAATGCAGACCGCCTCATTTACGATTCATCACCGCTTCTACAAGAACCTAGTGACAAAACTCAAGATATGGTAAATGAAGATGTTCCTGATATGACAGAAGTAGAAGCAGAAGCAGCAGAACCTGAAGATAATGATCAGGTGGATCATGATCAGGGGGAGCCTAATCAGGGGGAGCAACCAGAAAATGCCCAAGTACCAGTACGAAGATCCAACAGAATGCCAAAGCCAAGTACCAAGTATCCTTCTTCACAGTATATTTTGGTCACTAGTGATGGAGATGATCCATATTCCAGATACATTCTGTTGACAAATGATGGAGAGCCTGAATGCTTTGAGGAGGCAAAGACTCATGCAGACAGTGATAAGTGGATGTTGGCAATGAAGTATGAGATGGAGTCCTTATTGAAGAATGGCACCTATGAGTTGGTGGAGCTTCCTAAAGGTAGAAAAGCACTCAAAAATAAATGGGTGTTCAAGTTGAAGAGAGACGAGAATGAACAGTTGACAAAGTTCAAGGCTCGCTTGGTTGTGAAAGGTTTTGGGCAGAAGGAAGGAGTAGATTTTGACGAGATCTTCTCACCAGTTGTCAAGATGACTTCTATTAGAGTTATTTTGGGCATGGCAGCTAGCATGGATCTTGAGATAGAGAAATTAGATGTGAAAACGGCATTTCTTCATGGTGATTTGGAAGAAGAAATATACATGGAGCAACCGAAAGGTTTCGAAGTTGAGGGAAAGGAGAACATGGTTTGCAAGTTGAAGAAAAGTTTATACAGTCTTAAGCAAGCACCAAGGCAATGGTACAAGAAATTTGACTCATTCATGATGGGTCATGGGTACAAGAGAACTGATGCAGATCCATGTGTGTATATTCAACTGTTTACTGGAGGTAACTTCATAATTTTGTTGCTCTATGTTGATGATATGTTGATAGTGGGCCAAGATGTTTCTATGATTCGCAAGATGAAAGCAGATTTATCAAAGTCATTTGATATGAAAGACTTAGGGCCAGCTAAGCAAATTTTGGGCATGGAGATTGCTCGTGACAGGAAGGCGAAGAAATTATGGCTGTCACAGGAGAGGTATGTTGAACGGGTGCTTGAAAGGTTCAACATGAAAGAAGCTAAGCCAGTAAGCTCACCTCTAGGCAATCATTTCAAGTTAAGCAGATTATTATGCCCAACTACACAAGTGGAGAAGGACAAGATGACAAGTATCCCTTATTCATCAGCTGTTGGTAGTCTTATGTATGCCATGGTATGCACTCGCCCAGATATTGCACATGCAGTTGGTGTTGTTAGTAGATATCTTTCTAACCCTGGCAGAGAGCATTGGGAAGCTGTTAAGTGGATACTTAAATATTTGAGGGGCACCTCAAAGTTGTGTTTGTGTTTTGGTGGATCAGGACAGATCTTGGAAGGTTTCACAGATGCGGATTTGGCAGGAGACCTTGATAATAGAAAGTCCACTTCTGGATACTTATTTACATTTTCTGGGGGAGCTGTGTCATGGCAGTCCAAGTTACAGAAGTGTGTTGCCTTATCCACCACAGAATCTGAGTACATAGCAGCAAATGAAGCAGGCAAGGAAATGTTATGGCTGCAAAGGTTCGTTCAAGAGTTGGGTGTGAAGCAAGAAAATTATGTGGTGCATTGTGATAGTCAGAGTGCTATTCACTTGAGCAAAAATTCAGTGTATCACCCCCGCACTAAGCACATTGATCATCGTTATCATTGGATTCGAGATGCAGTGTCAAAGAAGTTTTTCCAGTTGAGAAAAATTCACACCAACAAGAATATTTCAGATATGCTGACTAAAGTTGTTCCCAAGCAGAAGCTGGAGTTTTGCATTAAGGCTGCTGGGATGGACTTCCATTGAGAAGTCATGGTACCCATGGTCTAGAGGGGGAGATTGTTGAATATTCTAGACCATGTGACTTTTGGGTTCTCCCATAGAGATAGTTATTGTCTCTACGCATTCCTATGCAAGTTTCTTGAAGGATTCATGAATATGGAAGATTCATGAAGGAGTATTCATTGGAAGAGTTGAATGGAGCATTAATGAAGACATCTAGAGGGTTCCTCCTTAGCCTATATAAGGAGAGGTCATTTGCTCATTCTAATCATCCAATCCAATCTCATCTTCATCCAAATAGAGAGTGAAGAGTGTCCGCTCTAAGTTGAGAGTGTTGTAGTTGTTAGGTAGCAAAACAAGTGTGAGAGAAAGAGTTTCCTTCAAGTAGTATTCTTGAAGTTGTGTATTTCTTGTACCCACCTTATCATAGTGGAAGTTCTTGTTGTTGCTGCCCCGTGGACGTAGGCACCTTGCCGAACCACGTTATATCTGGTGTTCTCTTTCCATTACTCTCTTTATTTCTTTGCATATTATCCTATTGTGGTTTGAGTTATTATTTCCATTCTATTAATTTTCCCAACACAACAGGGGTGTTTTCATCAAATCTTATCTAACAGAAAAATTAAAAATTAAAAAAAGTACCGCATGGACATAGAGAGACCACTTCAGGCCTTATGGCCGCTCCCGCAAGAATGGAGATTTTAGACTTTAGGCATGGTGAAAAATTGAATGAAAGTGTAGTAAATGGTAATTTGTTATAAAAAAAAATTAAAAAAAAAAGTCTTTGATAAGTCATTTCAAAGTGTCTGAACTCTTTCCATATATCTTTTTTTTTTTTTTATCAAAAAGAACTTCATTAATAATGAAATATTACAATGATTTGTGGAACAATACTCGTCAAAAGTACACCGACATGGTGACTATTACCCGAATAGTGATCCAACTAGACTTCGCAATGGAAATCCATACTGACAGACTGATGGAACCAAGAAGGCCCCGACTCCAAACAAAGCAAAGGTTGACTAACATTTAACGCCTCTTTTGCAAGCCGGTGGGCAACCTTGTTACCTTTCCGCTTCACAAAGTGGCAACTACGAATGGGAAAAGACTTAACTAAAAACTTAACTTCATCAATAATATGACCTTCAAAACTTAGATCATCAGAACTATCATGTAGAGTGTTGATGACTGAAAGAGCATCACCTTCAACCTCCAGGTTTAAGAATCCAACGTGGATCGCAAAGCGAAGTCCATGTAATAGTGCTAAGGCTTCTACTGACCTGGGAGGAATATTGCCCACTTGTGGAACAGCTAAAGCCCCTTTTAACAACCCTTGATGATCCCTGAACACCACGCGCACACATACTCCATTTTTCACATAACAAGCCCCGTCAAAATTCATCTTCAGAGACCCTTCTCTTGGAGCTGTCCAAACCGCTCGATTTTGGAGACCTGTTACATTTCCAGCTTTATTTGAATCCCTGATATGCACACCATAATTTTGCCACTCACCAGCTAAGCTAGTAATCTCAGTAGGGTCCATTGTCTTTTCTCCATGTCGAGAAAGATTTCTATTTCGCCAAAGCCACCAAGCTATAGAACAAAAATAATCAAACTCGTTGCCTACTGCAGTTGAAAGAACATGGAGTACAAAATCCATAAAGGTAGGTTCTTGCCACACTTTGCATACCCCACATAGAAAAGTCTTCTTCCATGTCTTTTTTGCTTTTGGACACTCCCATAATACATGCAAGACCGACTCCACAGGGTGACCACACTGCCAACAGAAAGAATCTTCCAGAATCTTCCTTCTTTTCAAATTTTCCGCGCATGGCAAGAAACTTTGCATTGCTCTCCACATAAATACTCGCACTTTATTTTGTGTATTGATGCTCCAAATTCTCTCCAACACTTCCTTCACTCTATTTGAGCTCGAACTAGGCTCAGCTCCCCCTTTACAATCATGCATATCTTTTGCAACCCAGTATCCAGACTTCACGCTATATACTCCATTTTTGGTGTAATGCCATTCCAACTTGTCTAGAGTAGTCCTTAAACCAAGTGGCATACTCAGAATCATATCAGCTTCATAGTGCAAGAAAGTAGCTTTAATCAAAGGGACATTCCATGCTCCAGAACCTGTGAATAGAGACTCTACCTTTGGCTCCCCCGAAAGCGAGACCGGGCTAACCACTTTAAAGTGAATCGGATAAGGCATCCATCGGTCAGAAATTATACACACCCTCTTTCCATCACCAATCCTCCACCTTGTCCCCCTATCAATCACCTGTTTACCCCAAAGCAGACCCCTCCAAATTGCAGACGGAGTACGTCCCAATGTCCCGTTCAAGAAACATGTATCTGGAAAATACTTGGCTTGGAGTAGAGTACTAACCAAGGATTGCTTCCCCCAGTAAATCCGCCAAATCGTCTTTGCCAACATAGCTTGGTTAAACGCCTATAAATCCCGGAATCCTAGTCCTCCTTCCTCCTTTCTTCTACACAACTTATCCCAGCTACACCAATGGATGCCTCTCGAATCCCCTCCTTTCCCCCACCAAAATTTACTAACCTTGGATTGGAATTTCCTACAAATTCCCACTGGCAATTGGAAAACACTCATAGAATAAGTGGGAATAGCTTGAGCCACTGCTTTAATTAGCACAAGCTTACCCGCTTTTGAGAGAAACTCCCCTTGCCACCCTTGTAGATGAAAATCCAACCTATCATTCAACTTCTTAAAGACATTTTTTTTATTTCTCCCAATGGTTGTCGGTAATCCCAAGTACTTCTCATGAAATTCAACTACAGGTACATCGAGAATTTCTGTTACTTCATTCTTCACATCTTCAGCGACATTGGGTCCAAGAGAGAGAGAGCAGACTTTTGGAAATTAATTCGTTGACCTGTTGCATTCTCATAAAGGAGAAGGCATTGCTTCAAAGTAACGCAGTCCTGCATCGTTGCGTTAGTAAATAACAAACTATCGTATGCAAAAAGCAGATGAGAAATCGATGGTGCGCTAGGAGTCACTCTGACTCCGTTAATGAGAGCCATATCATATGTATGTTGCAGAAGAAGCCCAGATAATCCTTCCGATACGAATAGAAATAAATATGGAGATAATGGATCCCCTTGCCGGATTCCTCTAGATGGCTTGAAGAACCCCACAGGTTGACCTTTCCATAGTATTGAGAAGGATACAGAAGTAACACATTTCATGATCAAATTCACCCACTCCTGCACAAAACCTAGCTTCAACATCACCTCTCTCAAAAAGCTCCACTCAACCATGTCATACGCTTTACTGATATCCAATTTAAGTACCATTTTGGGTGATACCGTGTTCTTCTGTGTTCTTATGGAATGGACTGTCTCAAACGCTGCAATTACATTATCTTGTATATTTCTACCGGGAACAAAAGCACTCTGAGTACAAGAAATAACATCTGGGAGAAACCTCTTTAATCTGTTAGCTATTGTCTTGGAGATGAGCTTGTAAACGATGGAACAAAGACTAATGGGTCTAAATTCAGTCACATGCTTGGGGTTTGAGCACTTCGGAATAAGAGAGATTAATGTATGATTAAACTCACCAATATCCTTGCCATCATTTAACACCTCTAAACAAAAATCACAAACAGAGTTGCCAACAATGTGCCAATAATTCTTGAAAAATAATGTCGGCAACCCATCAGGCCGTGGTGACTTTTGTGCTGCCATATCTTTCAAGGAAACCTCAATCTCCCATCTTTCAAACTTTTCCAGCAATTTAGTATTCATCTCATTAGACAGACGACGTGGAATTTTATCAAGTACCAAGTCAAGGTTACCATATCCCTCCGTGGTATACAGCTTCGTGAAGAAAGAAATAAAGGCAGCTTGTACTACGTGTAGTTCCTCACACCAAATACCCTTCTCATCCTCCACTCCTTGCACCTTGTTTTGCTTACCCCACCCCTTTGCATAAGCATGGAAAAACTTGGTATTTTTGACACCCTCCTGTAACCAATCTATCCTAGATTTTTGCTTCCACAAATCTTCTTCCATCTCAGCGTACTTCTCAATCTCTGTTCTAATCACCATACGCTGATGTCGATCATTGTCACTCTGCACACCAATCGGAAACTGCTGAAGGGAGGCTTTTAGTGCAGCAATTTTCCTAGGTACATGCCTGATTACCGCTTTATTCCACCTAGATAACTCCTCCGCACACTTATTAAATTTAGCCATTAGATTACTGGCCACCATCGCTTGATCCTCCCACATTTCCTTTACAATTTCACCACATCTTTCTTCCTTAACCCAAAAACTCTCAAATAGAAAACGTCGCCTACCCCCAGATTTCTTTGGAAGACCAGGTCCTATAATATCAAGGACTAACGGAAAATGATCACTAGCTCCAACCTCTAAATGAAATTCGTGAGCTCTTGGGAAAACAGCGAAAGCTTCATTATTCATGAAACCCCTATCTAGCCTTTCATGAACCGTACCATTACTCCAGGTGAACATGGAACCCGTGAATTCCATTTCCTGTAAGAAGCAATCATCAATAGCCTGAAGCTGTCCATTTGAGAGAACGGTCTTAGTTTGTCTCCATTTTTCTCTTCAAAGTGACGTATCTCATTAAAGTCTCCGAACACAAACCATGCAACATGAGGATACAACTGGGACAGACGTCGAAGTGCTTCCCAAGAATGATGTCTCTCCCCAGTTTTCGGGCTCCCGTAGAACCCAGTAAGTCTCACCTGTTTGCCATCAATTAACACCGTCACATCAATGAAACCAGATGTTGCATCAATCACCTTCACACTCATAGTATCCCTCCAAAAGAAAACCAAACCACCTCCTTGTTTCCTTGTTCGTTCCACTACTCTACAGTTAGCATACCCCAGCTTACTACATAATCTTTCCATCATCTTCTTCTTCTTCTTTGTCTCCATAAGGAACACAAAGTCGGGATCTTGAGCCCTTAAAAGTTTCGTAAGAGCATTGAATGTGGTCGGGTTCCCAAGCCCGCTCACATTCCAACTGATAAGACTCATTGTTCGTAGTGGGTCCGCATCTCGGATCCCACCACTTTAGTCCCCGACACGGGACTTGCGCTCGCTGCACCTCCCATCTTCTTCTTCATATGTTTATTTGGAGAACCAAATATAATCTTCTTACTTGGGGAGCACGGAAGAACAAAACCCTTGCTATTCTGACCTTTAACCGGATGAGAACTCCCCTTCTGCATACCTCCCTTAGGAACATCTCCTGCATCCAGATTCTTCTTCCCCTTTCCACGTCCTTTCTTCATTGGGAAGGAACTCTGAGTTCCCACTGCCTGACTATTACCGCTCCCCTGCTGTTTCTTTCCAGTACTTGCCATTTTAGGGGAGCGTTCCGCTACAAACTCGCAACTAGTAACTGGTACATTGAACAACTGCAATGAATCAGTCGCATTCACTTGTGCCTTTCCCTTCTCCGCATCCCCATTACAAGCCAAACCAGTTTCTGATGCAGACATTAACACCACATTCGTAAGTTGCTCCCAATTAAGTCGACGATGTTTCAGTAGAGGACTTTGAACCGACATGCCCACTTTATCAACCTCCCCCTCCAAAACTCGAACCTCCAATTCAGAAAACTCATCACGCTCCCGTACTACTCCAGTCAATCTAGGCTCAGGGGCTCTCATGGACCACGGTTTTTGACTTGGAGTTAAACCAAAGGATCTTCCTTGTAACTGGCCCTACAAGTCAATGGAATAGACATCCTTCGATAAAGTCTTCCACCTTCCATATTTTTCCTCCATGAGCTTACCTTCTAACCGTGCCTGACAATTGTTACCCACATGATCCAATAGTCCGCAAAAGAGACAGAAGTGAGGTAGATGTTCATATTCAAACATAACCTTACTAAGTTGTGTGTCCCGCGGATCCAACTGCATTCGCAAACCTTTTCGTAGTGGACTCGAGAGCTGGAGTTCCACTGTCATCCGTAGGAAACTCCTACTCCCATCCCCAAACACATTCGGATCAATCTTTAAAAATCTGCCAATGCTACTCCCAATCTTCCGTCCCATTTTATCCGTCGGCATTGCCGGGGGCAGCCCCTTAACCCTAATCCATAACTCCTGATTGTCTAGAGGAACAACCCCGGATCCATCATCCCATATGTAGGAACCAACACCAGTAAGGAGTTATCAAAAGACCAAGGGCTTCCTTGCAGCACCCTAGACCTATCTTCTTCAGACTTGAAGGAGAAGACAAACCTCTCTGAACTTTCCCACTCCAAGATCGAAAATTCCTCCTTCGTCAACCAGATCTTGCGTATGATGCGTCTGAAAGATTCGACGTTGACCTTCTTTGTTGTCAGCACCTTCCCCACGAGCCAAAACCGCTCAGCCATTTGCGATTTCGGATCGTCCACTGTTATTACCTCCAGATCGTCATCATCCTGAATAGGTAGACGACGACTAAAATCGTCCACTACCTCCTCCATTCGTACCAACACTCCCTCAAACACCAACCATACCCTCTGCACAAGACGGAGGAAACCCCACATGCACGGCGGAGAAGCCCATGTTATGCAGAAACGGCGGCACTATCCAACCCAGACTACAGCAAACCCTAAAACTCTCCAACCCTAACTCCAAAAAAGTAGGGGACTTTTTAATTCTTTTCATATATCTTGAATAAAACATCTCTTCTCATATATCTGTTCAAAATTAAAAAAAAAAACCATCTGAACTTTTACTAATTTTTTTTTTCCACCGAACTTTTACCAAGTAAATCCCCTCACAGTATATTTATTCTTTTATGCATTTCTATGTTTTGTACTTGATATAATGGTTTTAATGCAATCCCCCAAGAAGCTTGAGGTGCTTCTGCCTGAGTTGTTCACTCAAGCGGGCAGCGCTGAGGCTCCAACAAAAAAGTTGAAGATGCCGGAGTTTAGCTCCAAATTTAATGCTCGATCACTTGGTTTGATTGAAGCTCTGGGAAGCATTCTGATACCTAAGTCTAAGGTGGTTGGTACTGCTAAAACAAAGAAGAAGCGTGGAAGACCTCTTGGAGCAAAGAACAAGAACCCCCCAAAACAGAAGAAGGTTGCTGATGCACAGGAAACTTGTTTAGCTTTCCTAACTAAACCTCCTAGCCCTAGTGTCAAGGGCAAGGACAAAATTTAGAGTTACTTTATTTTTTTTTTTGGAACTCGGTCTATTTCCTATGTTTTTACTTTCATAGTATATAAGCTTGCTTTTAATAATTGAGCATGAGTGTTCGTTAATGAGTGGTACTAGTTTTATATACCACGTTTTCTTATTTGCCCTCTGTTTTTTCAAGATAGTGGAAATGTATGTAATGTACTGCTCTAGCGTAAGACTATTAATGAGAAATGTTGAATTTCATTCAAAAAAAAAAAAGGTTTTAATGCAGTCAATATAATTAAATTGGGAAAAATATGAGTTCGTATTCCGGAGGACAGAAGGAGGTAGCTTCTAAATGAACTACACCATATGATGAAATCTATGGTTGTTGTTACGTAAAAAAGAGATTAGAAAGCTGAAATATAAAATAAAAGAAGTATATAATAAAAAGTTGAGAACTTTATAAGAGGAAAGAAATCATCCAATGAAATGGGATATGTTAAAACTCCTATTTTGTCTACCAGAAGTTATACTAGGCTGTCTCTCTCTCTGTTTTTTTTTTTTTTTTGATAAAATACGGCTGCCTTTGAATCCTAAGAAGGGCCAGAAATTCAGGTACAAAAATCAGTTTACCACTGTGTTGGTGAAATTGTTTAAATGTGGTTTAATTGCTTCATAGTTCTTTGTTTCCAGTGGGACACAGTATGTGTATTGATTTCGAAAGCATTGGTGTTTTGCTAGGAGAGCTTAGTCGCTTCTTTTAAAAGGTTTCATGATTCTGCCTCTGAACATACAAACCATTGTTGCATGTCATAATGGTACAATCATCTCGATGAAAATGCTTGAATTATGATGGACATCTATAGCCTCCTTGAATAGGATTTAGAGGCTGAAGTAGATTATGATCGATATTCATTATCTATCCTTACAATGCTAGAACATTTGCAAGGATCATGATATAACTGATATGGCAACATTTTTTATATTGTTGTTGGCTACTGAATCCCGATACATTCTAGCTCTTTCACTTTTTATGTCACTATTTGGTTGAGTTCTTACTTTATACTGTTTGGTTTAGTTTGCAATTGATGTTGCTATGAATGGGAGAAAATGATGGATTAATTTCATGACTTTCATCGTCTGTGTTTGCGTCCATTCACTTGCAATTGTCATGAACGAGACAGAAAGAGGAGGACTTGAGAAATACAAAGGTAAGGTAGGGCTTATGCAGATTGCAGATTAAAGTAGTACTGCAATTGAACGTTTAACATTGCCATTAGTTGGAGTCTCCTTACCAATGTACGTAGTCAATGTGTTAATCATCTGAGCATTAGCATAAAATTTCTTTAGATGGCAAGACAAATTGCATTAAGGTAATCATGTATGGTTAGGCAAATCTGCTAATTAAGGTACCAAAAAAGAAAGAAAGACAAGGGGTGAAGGTGTGAAGCTATATGGCACATTTCACATGGCTTTCCAAAACCTTCCTGCACCATGCATCCTATATATATGCAGATAGAAGCTGTCTATAGATTTGTAAACTTTGGCATTAATAGTACACGATGTACTTCTTTTCTATGGTTGCAATTATATAGTATATTTTAGGAGGATTTATTAGCTTGGTATGTTCAGAACTTTAATTAATCTACATGCCTTCCTTTAAAATACAGGCCACTTGAAGATGTGATGATACTTGAAGCATCTGTCAAAGATGTGATTCAATGAACTCAGGGTTGCTGTGATAAGTTAAGGCTCGAGAAATCGTGTCATTCATTTACAAATTGATGATTGATCAGAAACTAAGTGGTATTACTCTATTTTGGCCTCGGGCATTTTACCCAAGACTTGAGTTTTCTACCTTCCTTTTAGATGATATCGCATGCAAATATCCTTAGGTTTCTCTGTTTTACTTCTTGCTTGAAGAATGAAGACGTGAACAACTGCCAAAGTTCTCACTCAAATGGATATAATGTAGACAATTGATTGTTAGAGAGCAGACAACCACAATTTCCTCTTATAGGCCTGGAATTTTTTTAGTTTATTATTTGTGTTGTTTTGTTCAGAGTACTTGGTGTGTCGATATTATTATGTTTTAGAAGCTGACAGGGTTAATGTACTCCTCTACAAGTTTTAATGCCAGTCTTTCCTGCATCTTTTGCACTATACTGTTGAAAAAAAAAAAGGGAGCCTCGCAGAATCTCCTGGGCAACTAGATAGTTCAAAAGCTTCCAACTCAAGCCCATTCGTCACATAACCTGCAATCAAGCTATTCCATGTAACCTCATCTCTACTTGCCATAGTATCAAAAACAGCTCTAGCCTCACTATCCATCCCTGACTTTAGATACATGTTAACCAACGAATTGCACACAAATGTAATCGCCACATAAGCCTTCTTTATAACCATGGCATGAGCCAGATTTCCTTTCTCAACCAACCCGTCATTGCCAAAAATCCAAGCACAGCCACATACGTAAAACGGGTTCAGCACTTCAGCTTATTTCCCAACTATCTGACACAGGCAGAGCCGGCCCGTGGGTAAGGCAACACCTGGACCAGGCATTTTTTTTTTTTCAAAAGTCCATTAATTCAAAGATGAAAAGTAAAATAACGTGACGAAAATGTATTAGACCCAAATCAGTCAACAAGCTTATTAATAGAATCTTTAACCAACGTATGAGCCTTTATCTTTAGGTCTTTATCCTTACATACTAGTAATACTACAAAGTTTCTATATAATAGGTTGGTTGTCAGTTTAATAGGCCTAAATTTTTAACTTTTTGATGGGACATATTTACTCTATAGCATTTTGTACCAGCTAAAGTAATTTAGATTTGAGTAACAAAGTTTTTTTTTTTTTTCTCTCTCTTTGTTGTTTGGGCATTTTCGCTAAAGGGTGTGACACACAATGAGTAAAAATTAAAATTTGAGGCTCCCATTTAAAAATAGGAGGGTTTATTTAAGTTTTGACTTAGGCCGCATCTTATATTGGGACTGCCCTGGATACAGGATGCTAAGTAGAAAAGCTAAATGAAAATTAAGTAAAAATGCAATCTTGCAACTTTACAGCTTACAAAGTGGGAAAAAGGTTGTTTAATCCCAAAAGATGAAAGATTTGAGTTTTAATATGAAAAGTTCAGTGATTAGGATATGGGTTTTCTTGGGTATTGTTTTTTTTTTTTTTTCATCTTGCGGAACCAGATTGGGGATCACCATAAATGGGTCAAAAATTTCTGGAATGTTTCTCATCTCTCTCGAATCCCCTGGCCAGAGACTCGCCTGATTCAAGTGTTTTTGATAGAGTTTGGACCATCTTGGGGTGAAAGATCAAGCCGGGAGGCAGATCGGGTTTGGGATTTTAGGTGAAGAGGACGAGGTGGGGTCAAAGGTGAGAAGCAATTTGAAGACACAGGTGAGTTCTCAGACCCAGCCAATCCAAGTATTCTATTGGCAAAACAGAGCAGGTTGGTTTAAGTGAGAAGAGGAAGAAGAGAGAGAGAGTTCTTTTTTAATTAGTTAGTAATAAAAGACTATTTTGCTATTGATAAAAATAATTGAGGTATTAAATTGATCTTGACACCAAAGTATGGACACTAAAAGTAAATTTTTCTCGATATACATATTTGCAACACTGATGGCCTAGAAAAAGCACAAAAAGATACAATGATACATTTAAGTGAAAGGTTCCCTTTCCAAAGGTCTCTAGTATGGTAAAAATGGCACGCAATGCCTTTCCTTAATTAAGAGCAAGCATATATATATATATATATATATATATATATATATATGTCGGATCACAGGCGGACATGCATAACTTATGCAAAAAGTGCGGACGCTACTCACGGAGACTCGGGGTGACGGCAATGGCGGCTTTGGTTCTGTCCACTGAGCATAGGGACACCCCGGACGTGATCATCATCAAGTTGAGGGCCAACGTGAATTAAGTCGGAGGTCTGTGTCGGAAGTTCAACAGAAACTCTGAGCAAATCAATTTTGACTTCGAACTCGTCACTGAGAAGTCCACCGGCAAACCAATTTCAACTTCGATCACATCTGGGGTGTCCTTGGTCTCCGAGGACAGAACCAGAGCCGCCATCGTTACCATTCCGACCCTCCGTGAGCAACGTCCGCACTTTTGGATCAGCTGCGGACGTCTGCTTCTGATCCTCTCTCTCTCTCTCTCTCTCTCTCTCTCTCTCTCTCTCTCTCTCTCTCTCTCTCTCTCTCTCTCTCTCTCTCTCTCTCTCTCTCTCTCTCTCTCTCTCTCTCTCTCTCTCTCTCTCTCTCTCTCTCTATATATATATATATATATATATATATATATATAAAACCTTGCTCAGGCGCGGATATCCGCACCTAAGCAAAAAGGTACAGATTTCCTATTTTTACCCACTTTCCGATCATATTTTCACATCTTAACCGTTCAGTTTTAGATCCTAATGTATAGATCATCTCTACAAAATTTCAGCCAATAATCTATTGAACCGGAACCGTTCGTGCTCATTATTCTAAATTGCAGTTTTGAATGTCTAAACGATCATCAATTTGGCTGAAATTTTGCAAAGATGATCTATATATTATGACCTAAAAACTGAAAGCTAGCTAAGCTTGAAGAGTACTCTAGGTGTTAATTTGGCTTTCCAAAGTGAAGAGTTGAATAATAGATATAGCATGCATATACTGAATATCCAAATTATTGACAAGGCTTACGAACTCTTCAGAGTGCGAAAATACTAGAATCTTAATACTGAACTCCTTAGAATCTTAATCCTAGAATCCTAAATCCCCCTTCCTTTCTAAGGTTTTAGGTGGTGAAGTCTGGTTTCATTAGTTGTGTACATAAAACAAAAGAAACTTATTCTCAACACACACTTCAGCTGATCAAATTCACATTACCGGCTACATATCAGGGAGCATGTTGGAAAATATGATAGTATTGTTCTCCTCCTATCTGACTCTGGGAACATTACTTGTTATAATTACCTAGTTAAACTGATCGAGATCTCATGCCATTCCGGCCCCTAGAATGCTACAATAAACTATTTTAGCCTCATTGACCAATTTTTTTTTTTCCTCTCTCTCTCTGTCCTTTTTACCTCTTCTTCTTCCACTGTGAATCTTCCTCCTCTCTGATCTCTTCTCCTCTCTAATTCGACTTCATCCCTCTCTAATTCAACTTCAGATTTCTCCAATTCGACTTGCTCTCCCTTCAATTTGACCTTCTCCTTTCTGTCCAGTTGCACCTCTCTACCACACCTCCGACCTCGGACGGAGCCTAGTGTAGTTCCGGCGACTCGATCCGATGATAGCTCCAATTTCCGGCTACGCTGGACGCCGAACTAGTCGGATTCTCTTCCTCTCGGCGGCTGCGGCGTGAAGCGGAGCCCGGTCCTCCTTTCTCCAAGAGAGCAACGGCGGCGGCAGGACGAAGCCCAAAAGGTTCTCGGGTTCGCGGAAAATTCTCCGATTCCGGCCGATTCGGGTTTTGATCATCACTTGGTTCCCTGGCAGTCTTATTAACTGTAATTGAAAATTTGAATGGAATTCTAGATCGATCGAAGTATTGTTGGTGTTGTGCTCTTGTACTGTTGTTCTGGTATAGTATTGGAACTGTGTTGCTATCGATTTGTTTGGTCTTCCTTTGTTGATTTCCGTCCTTGATGCAGTCCAAAGAACAATTAGGGTTTTGCATGATATTCATTATATCATTAGAATTTTCAGTGGGAAGTTTTGGAGTGTTTGGTCTTTCAGATCATTAGATTCCCAAGATTTTTTAGGAAAGAATCCCTAGATCAATTAGGAAGAGGATCCTAGATTTATTAGGAAGAGGATCCGATATATAACTTGGAGATCCCAATCTCTAATAAGAGAGTCGTAAAACTCTATATATAGCCATCTCAAGCCCCTATTATCCCAGACCCAAATCTCTCTCTCCTTTCTATCCTTTCTAATCGATCTCGAGCTCAATTAACCTGAAATATGGAGATGATAGAGAAGAATCGGGAAGCCAAATCCGTATTTTTTATGGTGGAGTTTGATCTGTATGATTCCTACACTGGTGGTATATACGAAATCAAACTTGACCAACTCCAGCAACTCGAGCGTGGTAAATCTGTGGGCGGACTTGACACTGACCCTTCAACTCTACCAATCCTCGAACCAGTATTGAAGTTCTTTGATGAGAGTTGGAAGATGGGGGGGATCTGTTTAATTGATGGTGCTAGATTTGGCAGCTTCTCGAGGTTATATATTATGGTAAATCAAATCCCATGGCCTTATCTCAAGCCTGTCACACCCAAGCACGCATTTTTCTTCGACACATTGAGCTCAGACTTAGAACTGCACAAGGTTTCTCCACCCAAAACGTCAAAGCAGTATTGTCTTGTCATATCGGCATATGGAATGCTGTACTATCTTGCAGAACCAATGTGCTTTCCTAAGATTCAAGAACCATCATTCGAGCGATATGATCCATCCAGTGATTCATGGGAGTCCTTGCCTCCTTTTCCAGATTATTCTCTGCATCAGGCACACACCGTGATGACCGGCTATGCCGTTTGTTATGGGTATATACTATTGTCCATGAAAAATAAGAAGGGATATGAAGCGGCGGCTTTTCATATTCGTAGCAGAACATGGCACAAGGTTAAAATTAGTCCCAAGAATCCTTATTATTATCCTTTTTACGGGAGGGCTGTGGTTGTGGATAATACTATCTATGCCTTGGCACGTAGTCTAAATTTGGTTCTAGTATTCTCTTTCTGGTGGGATTCAGATGAGGACGGTGATATTGCCAAACGTCGACATTTTCTGGGCACCCCATTGTCTTTGATATTAATGGACATGTATCATCCGCCGTGCCTGCTAATAGGGCTTAGAACTCAAAATTTGGTTCATTTAGGGAGGCGGTACTTTTGTGTTGTACAGACTGGTCAAAACAATGATTCTTTTGAATATCGGTATCTGTGTGCGACGACCTTTAAAATTGCCGGTGAAGGCCGAGAAATGAAAATCGAGACTGTTCAGTCATCTGTTTTTCGCATAGCGATTGAAGGGAATAATGAACTTAAAGTTAGGTTTAGCTTTACGCCTGATTATAAAGACATTGAACCGGAAGAAGAAGAGTATAGCGCAACTAATGCACTGCCTGAAAATGAAAATGCTGCATGGACTTCGAAGGTGGAAGAAGACTTCTTTTCCTTTCCAACTGGTCCTAAACTCTTCTCAACTGGTCTTACGCTGGAATTATTGGAATTATTGGAGGCATTCAGAACCAAAAAAGAATGACAAAAAATAATTACTGATCTCCACTACTTCACCTAAGACACTCTCCAAAAGTTCAAAAAAAGAAGAAGAAAAAAATATCTGGTTTTGATGGTCGTCCAGTCACTCCGGTGTACCATTGGAGCTTTTGAGGGTCGTTTGGGGTACCATCCTATTTCTGTATAAATTCTATTTTGTTTTTAGTACTCAAAGAGATTCAAGAGCGACTGAGCAGTGAGCACCTTATGTTATTTTCATTTTTTTTTTTTCAAATATAATTAGGTTGTCATTCTCTCTACTTGTTCCATGTTTACATTTCAACCTGCGTGCTAACTGATTGTTTCACTAATAGGTCTTTAAGACATTTTCAACCTTATATTTGGTTCCTGGGAACATTTCGACATTTCGTGTTTATGTTTCTCAACAGCTTTGGGCCTCCGGGCTTCTGAGGCTATGTTGTAACTTGTAAGGCATCACCAGAGGATTTGATTGACCCTTCGAGTACGAGATTTGGTAAAATTGCTTGGCCTCAAACTTACTCTACAATGCCATGGATATGACTGGCCCGTTCAGTGAAATCTGGTCGTTTCAATTCACAAAACTTGGTTTAGGCAACGCAAAAGCAGCAGTACCGGCAGGGATGGTCGGACTTTCTCCAGATTCCCACCCTAACAACTCCAGGGTTTTTTGTTTATAACTTTATATGACAGGCAAATTTAAACTTAGGGGTATATGATAGCGGTCACTGTCATTTTGTTGTTTTTATTTGGGTCATTGGAGTCAAATGCAATCATGAAAGTAACACTAGTGAATCTATCTGCAGCAAAACTACCTAGTGATTAAACTTTAAATCACAGTACCGTACCATGAAGAATATCTTGTGATTTGAAATATGCAATGGTTGCATATCCAAATGCAAGTTCATCCATCTACCCACTCTAATATGCTTGTAAGATAGCCTAACATATACCGGGTGTAATTTGTTTGTAAGACAGCCTAACAAATACTGCAAACCTCTCTTACAGTTGGTGTACAGATCGATAGCAAACCAAAAAATTTACGAGCTAACCCACTGTATAATTTCATTTGCTTGTAAGTTTTTTTTTTTTTTATTATTCAAAAGATCTGAGCTGGAGCTTCTACTTGATTATCCGAATGCCATGCATGGTGCCAAATGTTCCTCTACCTTGAAGTGGACTTTTCAGCTTCCTCAACTGTTCAAAAATCAGCTCATGAGTGTCTAACACTGCCTTAATTCTTCCATGTGACTAAACCAAAGGAAACAAGTCAGTTATTGCTTCTGCCTTGGGCTGCCTTCTCCATACAGATCATTCTCTACTATTTGAGCTCATTCAATATTGATCCCAGCAAAACTTGCATTGCCACATAACACGCGTAAACATGTATGCAAAAGATGAAAATGGTAGTTTCCTTTCAGGGAAAAGTAGATAGAATATGAAGTTACCTGATTCTTTGCAGCGGTCAAATTTGTGAATTTCAGGGTTTAGTCATTGAAACATTTCATGTTATCGAGCCAAACAATCGTCTTGCAGTATCTACATTATCCCCTACTGTATTTTAATTTCTTTGATCAACTATTCCTTGACATCCAAGCAGATTTACAATGGTAAGAATTGATGAGTTTGTATTTGAAAGCTGAAAGCAAGAGAACAGATCGATTATCAAAAGGCTAAAGCTACTTGACCACAAACATCAATGGATTAAGAGTGGGGAGCGGTCCTCCTAAGCTGATTCTATAAGAGGTAAAGCTGCAACTTAGATTCTTTAGTGACAAACTGCACTTTTAACAGATCCATTAAAGCATAGTAGCATACATGATACATCTAATGATTCACCTTATATATGCTCTTTTGAAGGCTTTTCTCCATAACAGCGTATAACTTTCATCTTAACCTGTCTACTGTTATGCTGTTCCTTGATATACAAGTCATTTTAAGAGTCCCTAAAGAACGTAGCGTATTGCCTCTGCCACAGCCGGTTATCACTTGCTGCGAAATTCCATGGCCTTCCTTAAAACAATCAAGAAGCATTAGGAGGTGAATCCAGTTTAATTGGATCTTCATCATACCAAGAAACTACGAATAAAAGGAATTACCAGCAGACTAGTCCAACAGAGGCTAAAGACTGAAAATCCAGGAAACTGAATACGTGAACAAGAACATCTTGTGGCAGATGGGCAACTGCAGAAGAGGAAAGAACAAGTTCAAATTCATATAGCAAACTTCATATCATCTTTGAACATGGAAAAAAAAAAAATCAGGTATAGAGTAATATATTATTACCACTCTTCATGGCGGCCTGTTGTGCCCCTTTTGTGAGCAACCATTGCGTTCTTATATTCTATAACGGCCAAGTTCTTCTTTTGCTTTGGAAAAGTGGCCTCAACACTCTGAAGGAGGAGATGAGCTGCCGAGACAGCACTGCTTGTCTTCATTCTGGTATTGTAATAACAATCACAAACATCATGTCAGCGAAACAATAAACAGTTTATCAAGAAATTCTAGCATTGACAAACGAAATTCAAGCTATATGAAGCATTTTATTCCAGAAATTGCTAAATGAAGTTTCATCGTCATCATCATTGTCCATGTAATTCAGGCTAATTGAAGTTCCGTTGTCATCATCAAGTAATTTAGGGATTTAATCGAAAAGGAAAACTTGTATATTCTCCTTTGGGTTGCTTTGCTTTCCTTGCTTCACATTCACATTCCTAGTAAGATTCTAGTTGACGTGGGTCTTTATCATAACATCTTAACATCTTAACATGGGTCTTTATCAAAACATCTTAACATTCACTACGCTACGCTGCTGCCTTGCAACTCAAGCAACCAAAGTCCATAAGCACGGAATAATCAGTTCCTGCTATCAATGTCGGAGGGTTGTCATTGAGCTTCCCTGTGTTTTACGAACATGAAGGAAAAGAAAACCCCCTGGACTGGATCCCAATCAGCGAGCGTTACTTTAAATACCTCAAAACTCCATACAATGAGAAAGTACAGATTGCCTCCCTTCACTTACTTGAGGATGCAAGTCCATGGATGTGCGTGTTGGTTGCCTGGTACGAGTCGTATAACAGCTTGGATTCATGGACACATTTGTGAAGGTATTTTTGGAGCAATTTGGCCTTGGTGATTCCCTTTCTGTTGATCTTTGCCTATTTGATCAGAAGGATTCAGTGAAAGAGTTCCAAAAACAGTTCTTAAGGTTAATTAGCTGCGCGAGTACCCCCGAGTTGCCTAATGAACAGTTGATTTTTCACCTCTTTATCCACGGACTAAATTTGAAATTGCTACTTGATGTGGGATGCTCTGGCCACAAATCACTGGAATCTGCCATGAATCTTGCCTGCTACTTGGAGAAGCTCAGTTAGTTAGTTTTGAAGAAGCAGGAGAAACCCCTTTAGCAGGTGAATCTAAATGGTTCTAACTGCTAAACAACCCATTAGACTAATACTAGTTTTTGTGAGATAAATTATCCAGAAACGACTCATTTACTGTAGGGCTGGGCTCCTGAAATCAATATCCCGGTCCCGTCCTGATCCCGGCCTAAAAATTGGCGGGACGGTACGGGATGAATTTTGAAAAATGTCGGTCCCGACCAGAACCCGTCCCGTTTTGAGAAATCGGGCCCGGTACCGGTTCCGACCCTAACGGTCCCGTTTAATCCCGTCCCATCCCGTTTGATGACGTCTCTATATCTGATTAGTCCTACGAATGGTTTCATATAGGACTGAATGCACACGATCTCGATATTAACTATGAACTATCGACCATTCGACCCCATCCCTAATTCCCTATTCTCTTCTTCTCTGTTCTTCTCTTCTCTGAATCCATCCCTAATTCATCCATTTTCTCTTCTTCCATTCTTCACTTCTTCTCTTCTCCGAATCCATCCCCAATTCATCCATTTTCTCTTTTTTCATTCTTCACTTCTTCTCTTCTCCGAAATCCCCAATCTCATCTCTTACCCCATTCTTACACTTTCTCCTAAACTGACCAATTTCAACCAATTCTTCTATTCCAATTTCCATGGCTAGGGGGAAGAAACTAGTTGCTCGGCCTCATCCAACTGCTTCAGGGCTTGAAGATTCTTCAACTGCAACCTCACCTTCTGCTCCTCTTCAAATTGAAGCTCTAGCCACTTCAAGCCAGCAAGCTCCTACGGGTTCAAGCCAGCAAGCTCCTATAAATGATGAAGCTCCTGCAACTCAAGTAGGTTCTGCAACTCCAAGTGATTCTGCTAATCCGGTTAGTTCTGCTAAACATAGTTTTGGTTGGGAACATTTTAAGGAGTATGACAAGATTGAGAAGGGTAAAGATGCTGAAGGGAATGAGATAGGCATTGTTAAAAAAACAGCTCACTGCATTTACTGTCCTAGAGGGAAAATTGGAGACTTTGCAGTGGATAGTTCTAAGAGTGGATAGCTCCAAGACAATAGCCTTAGTACAGTTTGATTTGTTTTCAAATTTGGGTACTAGTGGAGTTAGTTTGTTAGGATCTTGCACTTGCAGGGCTGCATATTGAGATCAATGAAATGAATTGGATCTACCATTAAATCAGTTGTAGATTTTTGACTTGATATTTTGTCATGTGCAGATATTGACATGTTGTGATTGTTGTCAACTTGTCATTCTTCTTTTCATGGCAGATGTGCTTCATTTTGATTTGTTTTAAGACAAAATTGAATGTGTCAACATTGTAGATTTGTAGGTTGTAGTGCTAGGATTGCTAGAAATATGTATTTGCATTCTGGGATGAGTGAAATCTGGAAAACCAGATATCCTTAAGTGAATCAGGTGATAGGAAAAAACAAGGGAGTCAGGGATCCCGAAATGGACCCCGGCCCGATCCGATCTCGTTCGGTTTTGGTACCGTCGGTACCATATTCAAAAAAACCAAGGCCCGTCCCGTTCTGAAAAATATTTCCGGCACTAGGCTCGATATCAGCATATAACTGGCCCGTCCCGTGCCCAGCCCTACATTTACATGCTTGTTTCTCTTTAATTTCTTACACATGCATGTTACCTTGTCAATACCCATTCATTAAACGGCTCATTTACATGCTAACCGGCCAACATGAAATAACTCCAGTTGCATGTTTATTAAAAGGATCCAGTTGGGTTATTTGTGATTAACATAAACCGGTCCATTTAGGGATTTAACATCTTAAATGGGTCTAGACCGTCAAGTTGTGACCCGTAAATGAGTTATCGAATTCAACATGACACAACCTATTAATTGAACGGATTAGGTGTTATCTCAAGTTAACTATTAGTAAATCGATTGCACGTTTGAACTTGTAATTTTAAAACAATCATTAAAGTATGATGAGTTTGATTTTATTTACCATAAAACATTTAATCTACCCTTATAAACAATAACCTGGCCTTTGTAGAAGTTTCTTAATGGTTTTTCTAGTTTCCATTTTTTTTTTCTTTCTTTCTATATTTACCTATTGGCTAAATAGAGCACAAGGCTCCACTATCACACGTTGACACTTGTTTCGTCTTCCTCACAGAGCCTCAATTCCCAAATGAGCACCACCAAAATGGTTTCCCTAGGGTTTGAGCTAGAGCCCCCAAAGACCACACCCAGCCATCAATTCAAGACCTCCAGCGCTCCCTGGAATCCCTCTCAACCAATCAAATTGAGCTCCGCAAAAACCAGAATTCAATCCTGGAACAAATCCCCAACCCCTAAACCCTCTCAACCTCAACTTCCCAGTCTTCCATAGCGGCAAAGACAGAGCCTTGGTCTTGGGTCAAGCCTCAAGAAGGTTGATATGGCTTCGCTTCATTTGCTGGGCACTGCGGATGAACTGGTACGAGTCCAAGACCGGATTAGGCTCCTGGGACCATTTCGTGTTTGTGTACCTCAACAGATTTGGGCCTCCACGTTTGGGCTACCACTAGTACAACGGCTCAAGCACAAAGGGTATCTGGAGGAGTTTGTTGCTGGGTTTCTGAGTTGGACCGAAGAGGATTTGATCAGGCGATTTTTGGTGAAGTCTCTTGGGCCGGACTCGCTTTATAATGCTATAGATATGGCCCAATTTGTGAAGGCTGGTGGTGCATAAATATTGTTTATTAGGCCCTAAGTAACTCCAGGGGTTTTAAAATGTATATTTTATTATTTTTAATAATACAACACTGTACAATGAGAAATTACAAAAGATGGAAGTATGGAACAATGTATGAAATGCTAGCCATCTCCGAACACTGCATATCGAATGCAAGTTCGCCTACCTATTTTGCTAAAATCCCAAATCATCTCCAAATACCACAATCTCCCGTTCCACAGGATTACATTACAATGTAACAGAGATACATGAACAGCAGAGAATGCTTGCTGAATCATTTTTAGTACACCCATATTAACTCTGCATCGGTAAAATGCGAAAAATGGCATACAAGTAACTGTGATGAGCCAAAGTTTATTGAAGAGTAAAGCTGCAAATACTCGGTTAACATCCAACAACAGCAACTTCAATTCAAAGAAATGAGCTAAAGCCTTGGCGACCATTTGATGATGAAGTTCTGCGGGAATTAAACATGCAAGTTAGATTGACTCTAAGAAAAAAATGAGGCATAAGAATGTCAATGCAAAATAGAAAAAGATGTCAAATAGCATACCTGCAGGTCCTGATAGCCAAATAGCTCTGCTCGCAGGTGAAAGGTTCCGGATGTGTTTGGATAAGTAGTGTTTCAGATGAACATATGCAGCACTTGTTAATAACATCCAAGTTCTTCCCTGTCATTGGCATCATAAAACCAACAATTGTAAAACAAGCAGAAAATATTTCATTAATACAAGCTCAAGTTTCAGAATTATACAACTAGGAAGATATGGAAGTACTTTGGACTTTCAAAGATTGTCCATCTTGGACCTCCAAAGTCCACATGGACACGTGACTTTATTCAAGGGTGTATGCCATGAAAATCAGAAAAGATGGTTCCCATGAACTGAGGTTTTCAGAGAAAAATGAAATGCCTCACACTTGCAGAAAGGTTTAAGATGGTTTCACCAGAACTAGAATGCATATCATTTACTGTTTTCTGTCATACATAACAACGCCATCTTTAAAGAATATATGTAAGGGGGCAGGTTTCAGGAGAAGATCAGACCACTTTGACATGCAATACAGAAAAATCTGATGATAATCATTTGAGAACTATATCTAACATGAAATCACAAAGCAGATAAGCATATTGCAGATTTGTTATTATATGGATGAAGCTGAATGAAGCCTAGACTTGAAAACAGTCATAACTTTTATATTGTGCCAGAATGGAGATTCCTACTGATCTCCTGCAATTCTTTAAAGGATGACCAAAGGGATTGTGGCATTAAATGCAGAAATAGGATCTATGTCCCTTTAGGCCTCAATACTTGGTCTTCTATCAACTAGTTTTGATACCTTAACGAGATATCTTTTGATGGGTTGATCTGGAAAACAGGACTTAAAAAGCATTTAACAAATTCAGTGCAGAACGTATAGCTTCCATACAGCCAAAATTTGGATGCAAAAACAAAAGCAATATATTCAAACCACGAAAACTACTTATTGACAAAATCCATAAGATTAAGAGCATCTAATTAGTCAAATATTCATGTCAACAAAAACTTGTTACCCAGAAAGTAAAGAAAAAGATGAAACTTGTGCAGAGGATCTTATAGCATATACTTGATCAGTAACCATTAGCAAATTCAATGAGACAAGGAATAAATGGAGACAATATGTATCGTTAACCAGGTGGATTTTATTATAGAACTGACGAATTTGAACTTACAATTTTTGAAGAAGGTGGATTCTCGCTTTCCTTTTTCGCTGCAGAACCAGATTTCTCTGCTTCATTTTTGGTGTCAGATTTATTCGCTGTTTCAGACTTTGATTCAGTCTTTCACTGACAGCTTCTTGCCCCTCAGTTTGAGAACAAATGATAAATCATTAGTCCAATTGTTGAGATGCACAATATCAAAGGTGAAATTAAGATAAAATAAAGACCTCGTCAGAATCAGCATCTGTCTGCAATTTCAGAGAATCTTTGCCGCCATATATTCCCTCCTGGAATATACTCAGTCCAGGGGACAAACTGTTTCACATGCCGACATTAGTGCGGTTTATTTGCAGCAAGATATAACCAAGAAACCTATATTATTGAGAAATCATGCACACAGAAAGTGTGAGTGTACCTTGTTGATGATATAACACGCTTTCCATTACGGTACACTGGATCTTTGTTTTGCATCAAATGATAAGATATCGCTCAAACCACGATTTCTTCTATATAATTGCTGAATTCATTAGTAAGCTTCCTCATCACCACATGCTCCCCAACTCTAGTTCCCTGCTTATGTATGCAAAGGAGACACCTATGCATTTGCAGGGATAACCTCTGGCCTTCGTGCACATCTCAAATTCATTCTGAAGGAACTTCCTGCACCACACCATGTAACTTCAATGAGACACGAATATATGGAGGAAATATGTATTGTTAAGCACGTGGATTTTATTATAGTACTGAAGGAGAACTTACAATTTTCAGTGGAGGTGGATTCTCACTTTCCTTGTTCGCTGCGGAACCAGATTCTCGGCTTCATTTCAGTTGTCAGATTTCTCCACTGTTTCAGACTTCGATTCAGTCTTTGCACTGACAGCCTCTTCCCCCTATGTTTCCAAAATTGAGGACAAATGATTCAGTCTTTGCACTAACAATTTCAATCGAATTGTTGAATTCTCACAATATTTTATTTTTTAATTCGGCAGTATCCCAGCTCTAACGTCCTAACTCAAGAAATGCACAGGCATTTAAAATTATTACTGAACAAAAAAAAAAAAACAGAAATTTACATTTAAACAAGAGAAGATAATACGCATTATTGGGACAATTAACAACAAAGCTAACATCCATATCAATCACAATAAATATATAGTAATACCTTCATAAAGACTCATAAAGCCGACCATATAACCCAGGAAACGAATGCGGCACATGAGAATCGACCTCTTCAACTTGACCACAATGGTGGACATAAATATCTTTTAAAAACTTGATGAGACCTGTTACCTTGAGGACGTTATATCTGATTCCAGCTCTTATTTGCCGTGAGTATATATTTGCCAGCCAATTATCAAGTTTCTTATCCCAATTCTCATACTCGGAGAATTTTTCACCATTTACAGCATTCCGAAAATTTTGACTGATCATTTGGGTAATAATTGCATGTTGTACATTTGTAATAAGCTGCATCTTTTCTTCAGCACGCAAGAGAAAAGGATGTCTGATGAGCCGATCGACGAAAACCTTATATTTCCTGAAAACAAATAGCACAAAGAAATGACAATTAAAAACCAACCCAATGACATAACACACACACATACACACATATCCATATATAAAATAGTCAAGGAAACTAATCATATTACTTACCCATTTTGGCCCAGACCAAAATAACTTAGAAACAACTTTAGGTCATCCGTTTGTGGCAATGACTTCAACAGAAACTCCAGCACGTCCTTATAATCTTTCCAATCATCCAATTTTGCCTTTTTTATGTTGTACACCGAATTCTCACTCGACGAATTACGATCAAAGAGGATTTTGATTTTGAAACCATTCTTGTCTTTAATTAGGGCGTAGCTACTTCTTTTTTTCAAACCCAGATGAAGAAGATAGCGTTCATGTATGTATTTGATGGTCTCCATAGAGTTCCTGCAATATACAGTCAGCTTAGTAAATAATATATTATATTTAAAAAAGACAAATGCTAAGAGAATGTCTATACCTAACAGAAAGACGCCAATTTTCAGGCAGCTCAAAAATGTCGTTATCTGGTAGCTCACTGAGAAGATAGTTGAAGCGCTCGTAACATAAAATCCACGTCTTCTCTAATTTGTTATTGGTGAGAAACCAGGGCTGTAGGATTCCATCTTGATTCAATTTGGAAGCTGCTTTAAAAATATGCTTAGCTATTTCTCCTTCATTCTGTGCAAATTTGAAAAAAGAGGCTTCTTTTTGTGTCTCGTTGTCAAATCGGATAGTTCCAGTGTAGTATGACTTTTTTTCTGACAACTCAGTGTAGTCTGATTTTGGCACGAAGAAGTTCTTTATCTCATACGAGATTAAACGAGCGCCTATCACCTATAAAAAAAAATACACACACACACACACACATCAAATTTAAATTCTTTCAGATTACATTAATCAATATTCACATATACTTATGCAGACATATAAATAGAGAAAACATACCTTATTGAGGAGGTACAGACGATCCTGTTTTGTTACGATGCTCCTCAATATGGTTCTTTCGTCAACCAGACTCATTTTAACTCTAGATACCTAAAAACAAAAACAGAAAAAAAATAACAAGGTTCAGTCACAAAAAGTTCAGTCACATTGACAAGGCCGAAACCATTGAGACTTCAAATCATTTAAAATAAAATTCAAATCATCACAAACTCTAGATTACCAAACAGCATAACAATTTCAATGCATATAGAGGCACACGAAACCGCTACCCCAATTGATATTGTAGTTTCTCTACTCTGGAGGGTGCTTACATATTGATCGGATAAAATTTAATGCATATCCCCAGTGCATGTACTTGGTCTTTTGGTGAATATCTTCTTAGTCTCTGCTTTCTGCTAACGGAACCCCTTTATCTTGGATCCTAGTGTTGATTAATATTGCAGTTTGTATTGTTCTTGTTCATTTTAATGTCTTCTTTTCTCTACCGTATGTGAATTCACGGCGAAAGTTATGAAAGAATTGTCGCTAGCTATATATGCAGTGGTACATCATATATACACGATGAAATTGAATTACATAACGCATACATGTTAGAAGATGTATTTGATTCAAAGTCAAAAACTTGGGAACGAATCAGACAAATGGGATTCGAACCCTAAACCACAATCCGAGCAATCTCAAAGAGGCACTGAATCAAAGACCTTGCGAACAGAGAAATGGAAGGCCCATATTTTGTTTCACAACAATCGATCAGAAGTGAGATTTAGCTCAATCAAAACATACCTGATAAGCTGCCGAAGAAGAACAGTCGAGACTGCGAGTTGGCAAAATTGCTTCGAGTCCGGCGCACTACGGTGGTGGCTTAAACTTTGCTCAGACAGTCCAAGACTGAATATCGAGTTTAAGGTCCTTACCCTAACGCCATAGTGGGTCCATCAGTTTTATTTATTTATGGATTAATTTCAGTTTACCCCCCTAAAGTTTGGGGGTGTCATCAGTTCACCCCCCAGACTCTCAATTTCACTTTTTTACCCCCTAAACTTTCTAATTTGTGTCTTCCGTGCCCAATTTCTGCCGCTCCGTCCAAATGTTGAGGGCTAAAATGGTCATTTTATGACCGAATAATTATACAAAATAAGTCTTGAGAGTGGTGAGGTTCGAACCCCCCACCGCTGGAGCAAGAGCTTTCCTCACTATATTATGTACAAACTTCATATTTATACTCTTTTTAGGCAAGGCCGAACAATAATACATATAAACCTTGAAAGACATGAGGTTCGAACCCCCAACCTCTTTTATAAAAGCTCAACTCCCCACCACTGGAGCACGAGCTGTCAATTGAACAATGTCTACAAACATTATATTTATACTCTTTTTAGGCGAGGCCGAATAATTATACAAAATATATAATTCCTCTTCCAAGTTCGAACCCCCAACCTCTTTCATAAGAGTTCAACTCCCCACCACTAGAGCACAAGCTACCAATTAAACAATTCCTACAAACTTTATATTTATACTCTTCTTAGGTGATAGATTTAAATATTAAGATATATATATATATATTAATATCTTAGTCTTAATTTCCAAGGCTTATTTTATATATAATATATATATAGCAAAGAAATTAAGATATATATATATATCTATAGGTGATAGATTTAAATATTATCTTTCAAGATAATATATAGATATTTAAATATTATCTTAGGTAAATACGAGGTTTTATATATATATATATAGAACAAACCTTGAATTTTTTTAATATCTCTTTTGTTTCAGAATAAATAAAAACCCTCTAATTTTGATTCCGATTCAAAATGAATCCGTAATGAGATTGACTAAAATCAAAGTTAACTTTGGCGTCTAATTATTAGTATCTTTCTTCCAACTACTATCGTTAGTCTTCTATTGCGATCATATATTTATTGTAAGTGATTAGAAAAATCAAAACCTACATATCATACGAGTATAGTGTATCATACGTTGTTATAGATGATTGATCATGAAACATGTGACAACACCAAATAAGCTTTTTGCAAAGCTAAAAGGTATCAGCCTTACAAAAGTTGAGAGTCATGATCGAATAGCCTAAATAATACGTACAACACAAGCACCTTACTAGACATGTGTTGTTAGAAACTCCCTCCATCATATACAATTTGCCACTGCCTCGAAGAGTCAAAGAGAAAAAATGCTATTGGCCGAGTCACTATCGAAACTCAATGCTATACACATGTATCTTAAGAGTCCTTTTTCCATAGTTTCATAGTTTCATCCTTTGGAGTCCTTTTTTCAGTAATCTGGATAGATTTGATACAGGCTTATTTATTTTTCTAATATTCTTTTGGAACTCAATAATGCTTCATCAGTAATGGATGAAAGCATTGAACAACCAAGAGCTCATCAATTGCAGTGCCTGGGGAAAATCGTCATCAGTTTGGTTCTTTGGGTTAGTATTGATGGGCTTGAGTTGGTCGTGTTGGCCATGCTGTCTGTCACATATACAGAGATTTAGTTGGCATGTAAAGTTTATGCGATATCTATTTTCTCTTTCCGATATTTAGACTGAAAATAAAACACTATTGGTACTCTTAATTAGTTCAAAGTATTTGTGATTTCAATTCAAGACATTGATGTTTTCAGTGTAATTTTTAGGCATAATGTTGTTATTGAAAAAAAAAAAATATTTGACAAAGTACGTGACGTACTCAATATATCAGAGATATTTCATAAACTAAAAGATGCATGCCATACAACATACATGATCATGTTCCCATCCATTCTGTAGTTTTCTTCCTCGTCGCATTGTTATAGTAACAAACTCCCATTTCCGCCACCAAGCAACTTCGTTAGTTTTATGCACATAGCATATTCTCAGTTCTGAAAACCATATTGTCCAGGTTATATATCGTCATCTATGGGATGTAGGCTCTCATTCTCGTAGTACGTATAATATATATATATATGTGTGTGTATATGTATGTAAGGGTTGTCATGTATGTATGTGCTTGTGTGTGTGTATTTAATATATCACATTAATTATAACTATGTCAAGTGCGTGTAGCGCGCTAGGACAATAGGACTATAAATTAGCTAGGAATCACGAATATGCATCTAGTGTAGCAATGCATGTCGTCAAGCGAAAGCGGTAGTCGATCTGATATATGCTTTTATCAAAGGCCAAAACAAAGTCTCAAGACAAAAGCATATCACAGAGAAACTACAGTAGCAAGCTCGTGACAATATAGACAGTAAGCAAATGATAATATATTACCGACCCTCTTCTATTATCTTAAGCATCACATTCCCTCTATTTTCAATCGCATTTTTTGTTTTTACTCATCTTATGCAGCATAAAATATATATGATGTACCAAGATACACTACTAGAAAAATAGGTCTTTTCACACGGATGATGTTGTCACAGAGCTTCACACGGACAAATATCAGTGTATAAAGTACACGGAAATCCGTGTGCATGCATTTTTCACACAGACTATTGTGGCCACATAAGGTTCAAACTGGGACCCAATATTTTTCATTTTTTCTAGTCAATTTACACACGGAGTCTGTGTGAAATAAAGTAAAATTTAGAGAATCTTGTAAATTTGTCGGCGATAAATTAAAAATTCACACGGTTTTCCGTGTGAAATATTTCTTCACACAGATATATGTGTAAAAATATGAATAATAAGATTTTAGTAAAAACATAATTATATATAAACAGTGTTAATATTTATGTAACCGAAAAAAAAAATGTTAATATTTAGAACTGACACGGCCATCCGTGTGAGTTTTATATCAACATAAACTGAAAGAAAAAATTTAAGTACATAATTTTAGTAGTGTAATTTTGTTTGGCTCACTATTTACAGGTTTCACACAAATATCCGTGTGAAATCTTTTCAATAGCTTTCTGCAAATTTCCAACAGGGTCTGTCTTAGTCATTCTAATATCTCTTCATTCAAGTTTTTCATGTCTCTGAAGTCAGAACCACCCACCTCTCTCTCTCTCTCTCTCTCTCTCTCTCTCTCTCTCTCTCTCTCTCTCTCTCTCTCTCTCTCTCTCTCTCTCTCTCTCTCTCTCCAGATCTATATATGAAGTACATAGCTTTACATATGGTTTTCAATTATTTCTCTCTACCATTGTCTTGTTATTCTATGTAATTTGGGGTTGACTAGTGGTTGGATCTGTGAGGTTTCAGTAGTGAAATTTTAGGCTGGATCTGTGATGTTATTACTTGGACGGAGATGTAGGCAGTAATCATGGACTTTGGGTTGGTGGGGTTGGCTGTGGAGATGTTTGATCAGATGCCAGAGAGGAATTGTTTTTCTTATAATGCTCTAATGGCTGGCTTTTGTCGAAATGGGGAAGGTTTGAGGGCATTGGAATTATTTATGAGAATGGTGGAGGAGGGTATGGAGCTGATAGAATTCACTCTGACTAGTGTTATTGGTGCTTGTGGATTGCTTATGGCTTTTCACTTTGCATGTTTATATGTAATCGAGTAATCTGACTCTTGTGTAATTTACTTGTTTCAGTTTAAAAGGAGTAAGAAGATAGCTCAAGGACAGAAAGAAGATAGTTCAGGCCGATTGGAACCTATTGGTACCAAACCGATCGGATTCATAACTAATCTGTATTGCATTTGAGATTCCAGCGTCCCGAACAGAACCGAGCTGATTATAAACTCGGTATCGGTATCGGTATCGGTATAGGCATGTTCCCGAGACGAGCCGAACAGATCCCAGGCCTATTAAATATGATTCCATTTACAAAAAAAAACTATCACTTTACCAGTTCTACAACAAATGTTTTGTTTATATGGTAAATAATCATTTTAGACCTAAAATTTTTCAAGTCCTTATTCTTGTAATCCAGTTGTTCTTTTTGTAACTAGAGTCATTTCTTTTGTAAATTATATCATCGATGAGACATTTTACAACAAATGACTACATTGGACGTATTTAGTGATAATTATAGTTGTAATCAAAGTAATTACTATATTTACGATCTGCATTACAAGTTTTTAAACGATTTACGTATAAAATTATAAATGAGTACTTAGTATGATAATTTTTTTTTAAGTACACATGTCAAATTATAAGTGGATAACCTGTTGACCTATACAACAGGTTTCACCAACTAATTTAATTTAATATATATTTATTAAAAAGTTGATGTATGACAAACATCAACACACCTTAGACTTCCCCCTTATTTAGGATAAACTATTAAATCCATTATGTTGTCTTTTGTGCCAAATTCAAAATCATCAGATTTTTTTTTTTTTTTGGATACATCAGATGCTACAGCAAGCTAATTCTTGATGGATAAAATTGATGTACTTGAGAAATTCCTGACCCTCTTACCTAATGAGATCGTTAAACAACTGTCATCAGCATAATCATATGTGCAAAATCTAGTTGTTCTTTTCATTCATCAATATTTATATGTTATGTCTCTTTCATTATAAAATTTGGGTGACTGGTCGATCTCTTCTACAGTCCGGATTAGTCCCTAGCAGTGACCATGGTATTCGAGGCTTCATGATTTCAATCAAGTATCAAAAAGAACTATAATCTTATACAATTGAATTAGGTACATAATCGATCTACACTTTGACAAAAACAAGTACGTGGCTCAAATCGAGAACAACCACTGCAACAGCTACGTGGCCTCACCACTGCGTTAACTCGTGTGGTTGATATTAAATTCCTTTACCGCATTATAAACGAGTATCGTCCATCGACTGGTATCATAATTCATAACAAGCCGGAAAAACCATATCCGATGAAATCAGAAAGACAGCCCAGGGCCTTTCATCCTCCAAACCCTCTTATGTAGCTCTCAAATCTCACTAGAGGTCAGATGACCCAAGTCCGACTCAACTTTCTCGACGACCAGAATCAGAACGCCAATAAGCTCGAGTCTGAGAAGTAGTGGCAGTTGAAGAGCATCTTGACGCGGAGAGATCGCAGGTCTTGACGCAGAAGCCGGAGTCGGTGGCGGAAGCAGGTGTGGTCCTTGGATTGGGTTGCGGTTTCTGGAACGAACGGGTCTAGTCAGGCCCGGCCCTGGGAAATTCAAGGCCCGGGGCAAAAAATAAAATTGGGCCCTTTATATAAAAAAAAAATCAAAAATATTTTACATTGATAAAAAAAATATGATACAACGGGGGGGACATAAAACCAATACCCCGAAAAATAAATATTACATCACTTTATATCAATCAAATCTCATCTAAAATGATTTCTTCTTGCACTTTTAGAAGCAAAATCATCAATTATGTGCTCAAGCTCAATATTTTTCAACATATTCTTTTCAATACTCAAGATTGCTAAACCATTCAACCTATCTTGAGTCATTGTTGTCCGCAAATAAGATTTTAATAACTTTAATTTTGAAAAACTTCTTTCTGCAGATGCCACTGTAACAGGTATAGTCAATAAAATCCTATAAGCAACTAAAATATTTGGAAACATATCCATTTTTTTTGCAAACTCCATAATTTTAATGGAATTCCATGGGTTTCCTGTTTCATATGCTTCATTTGGTAGCATTTCCTGCAATACTTGTAACTCAGAAAGCAAATATTTTGCATCAATATCAGACACCTCACCATGTTTCAAAGCAAGTTCAAGTTTCAAGCAACAATTTTTCATTTCTTCGTCATCCAATGAAACCAACTGTGATGCATCAAATAAGAAGCCAAATACAGATTCAAAACTTTCCATTTGTTCAAATCTACTCTTCAATTGAGAAATAGCCATATCAACTAAGACAAGAAAGTAATCAGTTCTAAAATCTTCTTGAGCTGATTGTTGTTCTCTATCTGTATCATGAATCTCATCAAAATGTCTCTTTCTTTTAACCCTACGCTTCACAGGAAATACAGGCTCAATTCCCATTTCATTTGCAATTTCTTTAGCATCAATTATAGTAGAATTAAATCCATTTTCTCTATATTTTTCAAAAAATGAAATCAACCCTTTTAAACTTTTATTAGCAACATCAAGAATCATATCTTTAGCCTGCAAATTTTTGCTCACCATGTTTATTTTGTGCAAAATATCATGCCATATAACCAGACTTAAAATGAAATCAAAACTTGAAAATTCACCATCTAATAATTTCCCAACTTCCCAACTCAAATGATTATCATATGCATCACCAATTTCAGCAAGTTTGATTAAAGCTTCTTTTATTTTGGGAAATTGAGATTTTATTGCTTTCACACTTTCAATACGACTTTCCCACCGTGTAGCCGACAAAGATTTCAATGTTAATTCATCTACATATTCAAGTAAAAGGTTCCATCGCTTTGTTGAATTAGCAAACACATTGTAAATGGCCTGACATGCTCCAAAAAATGATTTTCCTTTTACACAAGAGTTTGCCATATCACAAAGTACTAAATTAAGAGAGTGACAACCGCATGGCATATAAAAAGCTCTAGGATTTATGTCAAGTAACCTTTTCTGGACACCTTGGTGTTTTCCTCTCATATTGGAACCATTATCATAACCTTGTCCCCTCAAATCATCAATATCTAAATCAAGAGAACTTAGAGCAGCTTGTAGTTCATTAAAAAGACCCAAACCCGATGTATCTTCTACATTTAAAAACTCCAAAAAATACTCTTCTACTTTTATTGGGCAGCTTGCAACATCTACACATCTTATTATCAAAGTCATTTGCTCTTTGTGACTAGCATCAGGGGTGCAATCAAGAATCACAGAAAAATATTTAGCCTCTTTAATCTTCTTTATAATCGCACTCTTGACACTTGATGCCAACATAGCTATCAATTCATTTTGTATTTTATGACTAAGATAATGATAATGAATATTTTTATTTTGAATGAGTCGAAAATGATGCTTCATTATTGGATCAAACTCTCCTATTGATTCAAGAAAGCCTAAGAAATTTCCATTTGAATCCTCATAGATTTTTTCATTTGTTCCACGAAAGGCTATATTATTCATAGCAAGACGTTTAATAACACTAATTACCCTAACCATGACTTCTTTCCAATGCTCTGTATCTTTCTTGATTTGCTCTTGTAATTCTTTATCAATTGTTTGATTTGTGCTCAATCTCACTCGTAGCTCATTCCAAGCTCTAAGGTTAGAGAGGTGTTCACGACTCTTTTCATGTTGTTTAAGCTTATCCCCCAAATGTTTCCAATCATTAATTCCTTCATTTGCTAACTGACTCCTAGAATGAGATTTTCTTACAAGTTTACAACAAAAACAAAATACTTTATCCAAATCTTTTGAGTAAACCAACCATTTTCTATCGGAAAGTTCACCATTACTCATCTTTTGAGAAAAATAATCCAAAGAGAACCCCCTATTTAGATTATCCTTAGGAAAAACAATATTAGTTTCTCTAATAGGACCTTTTTCAACAAGCATATCTCTCATTTTTCCATCTAAACTTTCCCAAACTCTAGGATCATATATATTCAAAGGTATTGTACCTTCTAAAGGTTCACTCACACGATTTATTTCAATATTCTCACTTTCAAGCACATTTGTTTCTTCCATATTTTCTGTTTGATCATTTGATTCATTTTCATGTTCACCTATACCTTCAACTCCTTCGGCTACCTCATTTTCAGTTTCACCTATATCTTCAACTCTTTCCGCTACCTCATTTTCGTTCTCACCAGACTCACCTATATCTTGAACTCCTTCAGTTACCTCATTTTCACCATGATTTTCCGAAGAAACACCTCTTTTCATAAAAAACTTATCCAAAGAACCTCTTTGGGAGCTTATAAAATCTTCTTGTTGTTTTTTTCTTTTTCTTTTTTCACTACCAGAAGCATATTTCTTAGGAAACATTACTCTAATGAAAAATAAAAGGACAAATATCAATCGAACAAATGATTGAATGAACAATAGAACCTGAATGGCTGAATATGAGAAATCTAATATGCTGGCAACGCAAGCCTCCCGTCCTCCCTCTTTGAGTCCTTGAGACTTGAGAGTTGTGAATTGAGAGAATGAGAGGAAGAAGAGAAGAATTTGAAGATGAAAAAAAAGAATCTACCCGAACAGAAAACTTAATGTTGTCTTCCTTCTTTTTTCTTTAAAGTTGCAGCACTAGGTGTTTTGTTTAATTGCAGCAGGCCAGCAGCATGAACTGCCCAAGTATTTTTTTTGTCTAGCACGCTAGCTGCTACTTCTACTTTTATATATTGTAAACAATTGGCCAATTGCCCATCTTGTATTCCTTTTGTCTAGCACTAGCTGCTTCAACTTTTATATATTGTAAACAACTAAACAATTGCACTCTTGCACTCTTGCCGTTCCTTTTCTCATATGCCTAACAGAAAATTTTTTTTTTTTACCCATCTACTGCTTCAATTTGGGCCCTAGGTAGTCACCCTTCAAAACGTGGGCCCTGGGCTATCGCCCTGCCTGCCCTGGGCCAGGGCCGGGCCTGGGTCTAGTTCGGAGTCTGAGGCCGGTTTTGGAAACTTTGGAGGATTGAAATCTGGGATGCAGCTGGTTTGATCTCGGTGGAGATGGACGTATGAAGTAAAAAAAAAGCCGGTTTTTATTTTTAACTGACTTTCGGTTTTTTTCGCTTGGAATTTGACTGATGCCTGACCTGGTAACACTAACGTCGGTGCATGGAAGCCTGTCCGTTGAACTAGGTACATAATCAATCGATCGGCTCTCTATTTCTTGAGATCCAGGACGTGTATATGCATGCACGTTTGATTAATTTTTACATGAGAGATAAAACGTGTTTCTTAATGATTTTTTTAGTACTTATTTTCAATGGTTTTTGAACAAAAAATGAATGGATCTTATATGAAAAGCTTTTGTTGGGTCATAATTATTTCTTCGATTTTCTTTTTCAGTTGAATTGACCAGGGTCCAAATATCCGAGTATCCTCGCTCAAATAAAGAGCAGATACAAAAATGGAAAGTTGTGTGTGTGGGTCACCTTATCTTAGGGAGATTAGATTAGGGCAAGGGAACACCGTTTTGGTTGAATTGAAACATGCATGACAGGTACGTCAAACGTCACCATACTTCTGGTATACTGGCACAAACTGATTTCTATTATGTTACACGAGTAATAATTAGTCCGAATACAATATAGGTGGCCGTCGATTTATGACTATTTTTTTATGGTACACTCTTTGTATCATTGAAGTTCAAGATTATATAGTATTATTCTTCATGAATTCTTGACAAAATCTACAAATACTTCAAATGTCGTATCTTATACTATGTATTAGTCATCATGTCATTGTAGTTGGTCTTTCCGGTGAAGCCACTCCAAATGAGACACATTTAAGAATAGTCAATCGGAGATGAGAACAGAGGATCGATGCAGAATTTTAATCCCAAAATGCTTATACTATGTATCAGTCATTATGAAATTGTAGTAAGTCTCTCAGTGAGACCACTCCAAATGGGACACATTTGAGGAGAGTTAATCGAAGACGAGAACGAGAACAGACAATTATGATCTTAATTTTTTTTTTTTTGGGATGAGAATATGAATATATTTTAACTATTTATAATTTATGTCTGCTTTGGGGGTCCATTTTCAAAGATTAAAAAAAAAAAACTAAATACTGTTTAGTTATTGAGCTTTTGACCATAAAACACTTAAGTCCCTGACATTCTAATTTCACACGTTTAGTCCTTGTACTTCAAAATTTCAGACCAATAGGTCCTTGCTGTCTAAAATTCCCGGTGAAATGTCTATTATGCCATCAGTTCTTTTTTTTAAAATAAATTTATTCCTTTCTCTTTTTTTATTTATTCTTTTTTCTTCATTTTATTACTTTTTTTTTCAAACATAAAGAAAAAAGGAAAAAAAATCATTTTCCAAAAAAAATAAAAATTAATTAATTTTAAAAAAAAAGAACTGATGGCATAATAGATATTTTGCCGCGACTTTTAGCCGGCAAGGACTTATTGGTCTAAAATTTTGAAGTATAAGGACTAAACGTGTGAAATTAGAAGGTCAGAGACTGAAGTGTTTTATGGTCAAAAGCTCAAGGACTAAACAGTATTTAGTCCAAAAAAAAATTTTGAGCCAGTTTTAGGTTTGTTATAAGAATAATTTACCAAGCTAAATAGGCTCAGTCTTACTACCATGCGCAAAAGTCATCAGCGGGTTTCCCATGCGGTTGCATTAATGCTGACGCAATCAACATAGTTTTCACTTTTGTCTAAGAAGTTATTAAAAATTACAAAATTGCCACCGCTTCAGTCAAACTCATATGTCAGCTTTTTCTGTCTTTTCTCCCTCTCTGGATATAAGGAATTAAAATTTTTCACACTCTAATTAACTTTAAGGGACATGGACCCCAATTTTCAGTGTTTATAATTTGTCACTTCACTGTTCCACTTTAACAAATTAGATAGTACGGTATAAACCCATTTTATAAGCAAAAAGTAGTATGAAACTCCAAATTACTATTACATAAAAGGGTATAAAATAGAGCATAAAATAGACTCTGAACTAAAAGTTTATAGCAAATAAAACTACTAACCCTCAATAGTTATTTAGTTACTGGTCCCAAACAGCAAGTGATTATATGCCCTCAATAATAAAGGTATTGACCTTCACTAGCAAGTAATGCCAGTAGCCATCAGTAACAAATATTGAAAGACATGAATAAGAAAAGCCTTATTTGTATAATACACTAGAAAAACCTATAAGAAATAATGCTACTGACCCTTTGTAGTAGATAAGGCTATTGATCCTCAATAGAAACAATGCTACTGACCCTCAATAGTAAATAATGTTACTGGACCTCAATAATTTACAATGCTATTGACTCCAAAATGAATTGTAAGAGTGTAGTATGTCTCCTTAACACAATTTAAAGTGATATCAAAGCAAAAGCAAATATATCATTAACCTTTAGGGTTGTTATATTTCTTGGTGATGCTAACAATAAAGAAATCCATTGATCCTCAATATTAAATAATGATACTAGCCAACAAGGACAAACACTAAGAAATACTAAGATTTATAGATGAGCAAAGAAAGTTCTAACTATTACCAAAATATAATCTTTATAATACAAATCACATAAATATTCCATCACAAAAAGTGAATTGCGTGCGACAACATCAAAATCCAAAATAGAGGTAGCACTGAAGCTTTCAATTACCTACCACCACCTAAAGATGGTTTCCTGTGGAAGTTAAAAGTGAGTTGATTAATTGATACACCGATCTCTAAAGCAAGGAAAACCTTGTTGGATTATGGGAGCCAACTTTTTTTTTTTTTTTTTCATTAGAAGAGACATGACTAATGATTGAAAAAGCTACAATACATCACCTAATTCATCGATGTCAGCCTACCAAATAGGTTACAATATGATGAAGTTGTCCATTTAGAACATGTTTTTCTTGCACGCTCTGCATCAAGCTATCAGCTACTATATGAAATGATCATCAAATATCACAACCAATCAATATATGATGTATCAAAAATATAAAATGCAATAGTTCGATTAAATACTGAATAAAATGAATCTTTTCTATACCCAAATGTGCACATGATTATTATTTATCTTAAGAACAGACATATCAATAGACACAATTACATAAATCCCAATATTTTTCATTTTACTGCATAAAATATCAAGTTTTTAGTTGTTCAATGAGAATTGAAAAAACTATAATGAATAAAACCTTTTAAAGAAGATAATATCAGATCTAATTGCTCATCCAAGTCCCACTAATGTTTGACATATGAACAACGAATCTGCATAAGACACAAGTACTTGTCTTCTAACACATGCCAAACTCATGAGAAATTTAGGTCAGATTAAGAAACTCTCAAGTCGATTCTTCTTAGATTTGAGATAACAGCTAACATAGTCAATTTTGGATACTCTTAGAGGTAGAATGGGAGTTTAGCTATTTGACTCGCTCTTTTGAGCAAAAAATATATAGGTGCACATATAAATAATTTCAATCAATCGAATCAAAGTAGAAAAATACATACCTCAAATTGTAAAAATCACAAAGCTTATATCCTAAATCTGGATTCTCAGTTCATCTTCAAAAAAGCTGTGCGCTTTTCTGTTTCATCGCCCATCAACCATAGCTTAACCTCTCTGCTTCTTTCGCAAATTCCTAGATGGAAGAGCGATCAATGCATTCTTATCTGAGAGTCTATGATATTTCCATGAACAATGATGGGTAATTTTGTCAATTCATCTTAACAGAAGAATTAAAAAAATAAAAAGAAAAGTGGCCGAATGGGTTTTAATGTTCCGCATGGGTATCTTAGGCTTACCACATGGGAAGTAGCGAAGTGGGCTTTGCTGATGGAAATTTTTTTATTGATATTGTAGTTTTTGGTAATTTTCTATTGTTATAAAGCAGGCATTTAAAAGTGGTTTGGACAGATAGGTACAAAAATATTTTTGAAAAACCTTTTAAGTTATTTCAGAAGTAAATTAATTACGTACAAAAAAATCTTATAAATCTTTTGCTAAATTTGAAAAACATATTTTGATATTTCGGAAGTAAATCTCAAAGAGGCCCAAAAAGATAAATCAGGGCCGCTTAGCATTACGGGCTTCGCTTATGCAAGCGGGTCAGAGAAAAGTTTCGGGGAGGGATCTAGTTTGTATTGAGGTGTCGGAAACCTAGCTCAGAGCCGACTCTCTCGCTCTGAATTCTCTCTCCTCGTTCTTTTAGACCTGCCAATTCCTGGTACAAGAGGCGACATGGCCGGAGATGACGTTTTGCCGCCTCAAATCCACATGAAGGGAGGGGAGAAGAAGAAGAAGAAGAAGAAGCAGAAGAAGAAGAAGGGAACAACGGGCGACATGAGCCGTCCCCGTCCCGATTGTCATGATATGTCACCGCCTTGTGAAGTCTGTCACCGGCGATTTCCCGACAACATCACCCTCCAAATACATAGGGAGAATGTCCATGTGCTTCATATTTGTGAGATATGTGGATTATCGTTTTACTCTGATACTCTCCTCCAAACACATAAGCAGTGTGTGCATACGCTTCATACGTGTGAGATATGTGGAGTATCGTTTCGCTCTGATGCTCAACTCCAGAGTCATAGGAAATCCAAACATCCGGATTTAAAGAAGAAAAAGATGATGAAGAAGAAGAAGAAGAAGAAGAGGCAGAAGAAGAAGAAGAAGAATGAGGAGGAGGAGGAGGAGGAGAAGGCGAAGGCGGAGGGGGAGCATGCCAGCAGGTACCCGGACTGGTTGCCTTTCTTACTGCAATTGATCTCGTTGATTGTTTTATTCTTCTAAAAAGACTAAGAAATTGATGATTCTTTCCTTTCGTTACTGTTTATGCCAAGCATTAAATATCCCATTAATGACTTCTAGGAACCCTAGTCTACAATTAATGACCAACAGCTAATGCCTTGGGAACACTCAGCTTCACAACTCTGGCAAAAAAAATAAGCAGATTTAATGTATTTGTTTATGGGCATATTTGCTGTGAAATTTCTTCTTTTTTTTTTTTTGAAAAAATATTGCAGAACTTGCACAAGTTCAAAGTACCTTTTCAACCTTTGGAAAAGTCTTTAGATATATAGCAGAATAATGAACAAAGACAAATCACTTGTAGTGCTATTAGATGATCTCTGATTTTACTCTATTTTTATCAACTCCATTGGTAATAATCACACATTATGCTTGGAATGATCAGCAAACAAAAAGATGCTTATTCATTAGCTATTTATCAAAATATTGAGATAAATAGAAACATAGAAACATGAATCAGCAAGGGAAAAAATGCTAGGTATTATTTGATCTGCCAGTAATATGATTGTGAAGCTTATTAATAACCTAAATTGAAGTCTTGATTCTCAAATTCATTATTTTTAACATTGGAGATGATAGTAAAGTTCTGTTGCTTGATCTGGCTTCATCATCTATACATGTCTATTAAAAGAAAAGAAAACAGTGATCTGACTTGTACTGATCCCATTCTCCAGCTTCCCCATAGAGAAGACGATGAACAAGGCGCCCTCACCCTCATCCTCAATTTCTGGCGAGAGGTACCACTTTTTGTCTCTTATTGCAATTGAAATTTTGTTGTTGATCCTTTTCCTTTTTTTCTATATTCATCAGTGTAACTTTGCTCAGTTTCACTTTTTTGAATACATATTTCAAGAATTTGCACAATTTCAAAGTACCCTTTTTGACGATTTTAGATAACAGGATACTGAAACATTAAGATTTCTTCTGGTTAAATTGTCCACCTTCCAACTTTTTATGTTCTTTCATCAAGATGTCTTCTGGTAAAACAAAAACAAATCACTTCTAGTTCTAGTTCTATTTGGTGATCTCTGATTCTATTATATATTTATCAACTCTTATTTTTAGTAATTACACATTTTGCCTGCAATGATCAGTAAACAAAAGGGCTGCTTACTCATTAGCTCTCTATTAGATTATTGAGACAAATAGGAGCATAAATCGGCAAGGAAAAAGTGCTAGGTATTATTTGATCTGCCGGTAATATGATTCTGAAGTTTAATATACCGAAATTGAGGTCTAGGTTCTCCAATTCATTATTTTTAACATTGGAGATGATAGTGAAGTTCTGTTACTTGATCTGGCTTCATCATCTATACATGTCTATTAAAAGAAAAGAAAACAGCGATTTGACTTGTACTGATCCCATTATCCAGCTTCCCCATTGAGAAGACGATGAACAAGGCACCCTCACCCTCGATTTCTGGCGAGAGGTACCACTTTTTCTTTCTTATTGCAGTTGGAATTTGTTGATGATCCTTTTCCTTTTTTCTATATTCATCAGTGTAACTTGGCTAACTTTCACTTTGGGAATACATATTTCAAGAATTTGCACAATTTCAAAGTAACCTTTTAGATGACTGGAAAAAGTTTTGGATAAGAGGATACTGTAACATTAAGATTTCTTTTGGTTAAATTGTCCATCTTCTAACATTTTATGTTCTTTTATCCAGATGTCTTTTGGTAGAACAAAAAAAATCAATTGTAGTTCTAGTTCTATCTGATGATCTCCGATTTTTTAGTATATTTATCAACTCTTATTTTTAGTAATTACACATTTTGCCTGCAATGATCTGCAAACAAAAAGCTGTTTACTCATTGGCTGTCTATTAAATTAATTAAGACAAGTACGAACATAGATTAGCAAGGCAAAATGCTAGCTATTCATTTTATATGCTAGTAATATCACTGAAGAGTGTAACATCCCTGAAAGCCTGAATTGAAGTTTAGGCTGTCTAATTTATTATTTTTAACATTGCAAATGATAGTAAAGTAAATTGTGTGGCTTGATATATCTTCATTCTCTATAGGTGTCTATTTTTAACATGGAGATGATGGTAAAGTAGACTGTGTTGGTTGATTAAGCATCATTATCTATAGATGTCTATTAAAAAGGAGGAGGAGGGGTTGGGTTTGGGGGGAACAGTAATTTCACTTGAGTATTTTGATCCTTCTTTCTCTATATCAACGCCTTGAGTAAGGGTAACTTTGTAAGAATACATACTGCAAAAATTCAAAGTACCCTTAATTTGGATTAAAGTTTTAGATATCAAGATACTGAAACATCAAGTTGTCTTTTGGTAAAATTGTCCGCCTTACAACTTGTACGTTCTTCATCAAGATATGTTTGGTAAAAAAAATACAAATTAGTTGTAGATATACTTGATGATCTTTGGCTTTATTCTGTATTTTGATTCCTATTATTTCTAGCCATTATGCCTAGAATGGTCAGCAATCAAAAAACACTTGCTTATTAGCTAGTCAAATTATCAAGACAAACAGGAATATAAACCAGCAAGGCAAAATGTTCACTATCAATTTGTGCTGCCAGTAATTTGATTGTACCTGTATTAAAGTTTCAACTCTCAAATTTAATTGTTTGACAATAGAGATGTCCTGCTTGATCTGTCTTCGTTCTATATAGGTATTTATTAAAGAAAGAAAAAAGCTTATTTGGCTTGTATTGATCCCATTGTGCAGCTTTCCCATGGAGAAGGTGGACCAGGCAGAATCTATACTTATTATGGTGAAGTTTGACATGGATGATTCATTTTCTGGCGCAATATACGAAATCAAACTTGACCAACTTCAGCCACTTGAGCATGGTAAATCTGTGGGCGGATCTAACACTGACCCTTCAACTCTACCAATGCTCAAACCTGTAGCAGAGTTATTTGGTAAGGGCTGGAAGACGGAGGAGCTCTTTTTATTTGATTGTGCTAGAATTGGCAGCCTCTCCAAGTTATATGTTTTGGTAAATCAAATCCCATGCCCTTATCTGAAGCCTGTCACTCCGGAGTATGCATTTGCCTTCGACAGAAGCTTAGTTTCAGAACTGATTTCTCCACCAAAGACAACCAAGCAGTATTGTCTTGTTATATCGGCATATGGGATGTTGTACTATCTTGCACAGCCATTGTGCTTTCCTCAGATCCAAGAACCGTCATTTGAGCGGTATGATCCGGCCAGTGATTCATGGGAGTCATTGCCTCCTTTCCCAGATTATTCTCTAGATCAGGCACAGACCGAGATGACCGGTTATGCCGTTTGTTATGGATATATACTATTATCCATGCAAACTGAGAAGAAATATGAAGCGGTGGCTTTTCATATTCATAGCAGAACATGGCACAAGGTGAAGACTAGTCCAGAGAATCCTTATTATTATCCCTTCTATGGGAGGGCAGTGGTTTTAGGTAGTACTATCTATGCCTTGGCGCATAATCTTGATTTGGTTCTGGTATTCTCTTTCTGGTGGGATTCAGACAAGGATGGTGACATTGTTAAGCGGCGACATTTTCTGGGCACCCCATTGTCTCTGTTAATAACAGCCAAGTGTCATCCGCCGCGCAGGTTACTAGGGGATAGAACTCAGAATTTGGTTCATTTAGGGGGGCGATACTTTTGTGTTGTGCAAACTGGTCAGAACATTGATTCTTCTGAGTATCAGTATATGTGTGCGACGACCTTCAGAATTGCCGGTGATGGGCAAGAAATGCATATCAAGACTGTTCGCTCATCCGTTTTTCGAGTCGCGATCGAAGGGAATGATGAATTTGAAGTTCAGTTCAGCTTCACACCGTAAGTTCCTCAACACTTGTTTTTATTACATTTCTGTGTGATCTTAATACATTGGGATTCTCTTGCTGATTAATTATTTGCATTGACCAATAGAATACTCATTATTATTATTATTTTATTTTACAATTTCAGAGATTGCAATGACATTGAACCAGTGGAAGAACAATACTTTGTGTCTAGTGCATTGGCTGAAAGGGAAAGTGCGTGGACTTCGAAGGTCAAAGATGACTTCTTTTCCTTCCCAACTGGTCCTAAACTGGGATTGGAGGCATTCAGAACCAAAAAGGAAGACGAAAAAGAAGAAGAAAAAAAAGATATAAGGTCCCAAAACGTCCCCGGTTTTGTTGTTCCTCACGGGTACCATCGCATCTTTTGAGGGTCGTTTGGGGTAGGGCCTTAATGTAAGTACTAATTCAATTTTGGCCGGTCCGAGATTCATTCCATGCACCACTAATCCGAACTGTCAGTATTTCAGAGGAAGAATGAGTCTTTGGATTGATGTAGAAATGTAACAAGTAGCTTGACTTTCTTGCTGATGTTGATCTCTGATACTCTGCCTGGCTGCTAACGCTTCTAGAATAGTAGCTGTTCTCTTATAAATATCCTTCATCTTTATTTCTAGATTGAGAATCGAGTGGTTGGAAATGTTATATACTGTTTTGGCTTAATGCTTTCTGAATGTGTGATTGAGTTTGGTCCAAATAGTCAGGAACATTAATTCTAATGTTGAACATTTTAGATGGTCAGTGTGTTCAACATTGGAGTTATTTTGTTTTAGCAATTTTTCAATATATATTGGTCCTTGAGAATTGTTCTTACCAAGCATCAGGTTACTCACAGAAACCATGGGAATCTGGCTCTTATTCATTGTCACCACCCTTGTGTTTCATTTCTTGTCAATAGTATTCTCAGTCTCATCTCCACCAAAGCCAATGCTACTGGAATAATAAGAAAAAAGCTTCAAGTCTGCAAGGCACTATGACCCTTAAGTGGTTACTTATGTCTTGTGTTCTTGGAGCCCCTTTCAATTTCAGTCAAAACTTTGAAGGTTCTTTATATTGAGCTATGATGCCTAACCAGAAGAGACCAGTTTGTGAATTTGTAATTCCACTATTGATCACATCACTTCTACTGAAATACCATTTTGCTGGCCTAAATATAAAGACCAAATAATGACTCGCTGAACACACTTGTTTCTTGAGGCTGACTTTTCCGAGCAATTGTAGAACCACATATTTCTCGAAACCATGGATTCTGTATCAGGGGATAGTGTACATCTACTAGACTACATATAATAGTACCAGACTACTACTTCGACATCATACTTTAGCTGTGCTTCAGATCCAATATTTAAGAATTTGTTTTACCTTTTAGGAGAAATCAACAGATTTAGATAGGGTAATTTTGTATAAAAAGTATTGATTGGAAAAACCAAATACCTTCTTTATGTGTTTTTGGTGATAATGTCTAATTAGATACCAAGTAGAATCTTAACAATTGAATCTAAGGATGATTTTGTAAACAAATTGGTTCTCTATAGACAGAAAAGTCACCAAAAAGAGTTAAACCCTAAACAACATCATGTCATCAACTAAAATCAACATATAGCTAACATGTTCGAAATTTTCTCAAGTGGTGGTGATGAGTCTTTGGCAGTGATCACTTTGATGGAATTTGAGTATAAAATTTCCTTGCATTGAAAAGAATAAGCACGTGCGACTGTGCAATATAAAAAGAACATGAATGAATAAAGGAGAGCCAGAGAGGTTTGTTGGAATGTTGTCAAAGGAAATAATGATTGAGAGGGATCCGGCTCCTCTAAAGTGAGGAGAATGTGAATTTATTTCAATTTTATAAAATCTGGACTTTTTATTTAATCTAATGGTTCTAATAAATGACACATCACCCTTCCACTAATTTTTGATTTTTTGTCTAATTTTCAGGTAACTTGCTGTTAACTCCAGAAAAAAAAAAGAAAAAAAAAAGGTATTTCTCCTCTGCGTCCAATTCCTTCTTTGTGTGTGCTTTCTTGGTATTTGTCTTCCATGCCCAAATCATGGAATGACTTCTCACATTTAAGTCAATCAATAAATGGTCTTCTTATTTCTAACTGCGTCAAAAAGGTACGTATGTTATGCAGGTATACATGTGTGTGTGTGTGTGTGTGTGAAGGTTTACATGCTCTGTTATTTGTTTTCATCAACAGTTTCTTAAAGGAAGGAGAGGAACCCTGAATAGGGCTTTGATGAAAGTCAAAACACGTAATCGCAAGTCTTTTGCCAATTTACTTGGCCTCATTCTTTATTCCACAATTTTTTGCAATGATTTGTTTTTTGGTAAGTAATCTCTCTGCTCTGAACTGAAGTCTTAACTAAGAAGTGGGGAAATATAGAATCGATTATGTCATATCCTGTCCTATTTAATTGTGAACGCGACAAAAATGAGGCCTCCAATTGTTGTACTGGGAAAACAAGAAGTTTTAAGAGTGATCAATATTGTTGCTATTGCTTAGTTAAATTAATACAAAACTTCAATTGATAAAGCTATTGTTTATGACGCAGTCGGAAAGATCACCTAGGTTTACAAGCAATAAACCTAAAATAAAGGTTTTGGAGTCCACCAGAGATAAAAAAGAAAATTCTCAATTTGAGTGATAGTAAGATAAAAGATAGGTTCTACAGCCGTTTAAGGTTGCTTATATATGAGAAAAGAAACCCTAAGGTGACTAACAATGAAACCCTAAAGCCCACGGGTAAAAATAAAACAAATCCAAAACAAACTAGGAAACTGAAAATTCTAAAAAACAGTAAATTACAGTTTTGAGGCCCTAAACGACTCCGAAAGCCTGAAAAAGCCCACATGTCTTAGCGTAACACTGAGTTTTCTTCCTGGCGTCGTTCTCTTTATGGAAAGCTATAGCAATCGCGAATCGGACACCAAATGCCAAAGTTGCAATAGTAACTTGAGTTTTCCTCCTTTTGCAGGATCTGGGCCCAAGTGAGAGATGTGAACAGGGTTAAATAGATGGTAAATATTGTTCACAAATTTTGGAGCAATTGATCTACAGTAGTTCAATTTAGATAAGTAAAATTAACTATTGCATGTCCAAGAAAACAAATATAAGCTGCAGCGAAATGGAAATCATATGCTAAATTTACGAAGATTCAGGATGGTAAGAATTAATCTTCACCATAATCTGTGGTTAACTTACCATTCCCAAAACTTTCATGCCCTCAAGCTGAAAGACTAACATCGAACAAGTTTACAAGACACGTTCAAGGATATAAACTTAACATTACTAGAAACAGGATGATTAAGAAACTCTGCAATATTAAACTTCAAGCAATTTTTACCAATTCACCTAAGATATATATGGGGTGGGAGGAAACCCTTGAATTATTTACTGACGAAAGTTTAGCCCCATTTGCATACTACGTGAGAAAGTTGCAATAGCAACTTGAGTTTTCCTCCTTTTACATCTGGTCTCAAGCTCGATAGTTACTCTACCAAAGTATGCTTACTTTTGGATGTGTCGATGTGATATTCATTTACTGTTTCTTGACCGAAGATTATACAATTGAAGTGTCGGTTGTCTCACATCTTACTTGTTGCTGATAAATATAGGTATATGAAAAGGTCAGCATTCAAGAGTGTGAAGCTGGTTCAAAAGAGGGGGGAAATGATGATCGGCTGGGATCAAAAGTCCTTTATGCTTTCGTTCATACCAATTTCATGATTAATAGGTAACTAACATTGGAAAAAATGACAAAACGAGTGAATCAGTAGTTACATCTATACGTTAATTCTCCTATATCAGTTCTCCCTGAAACTAGTAATGCTATTAGCCGTGTGTTGTAACTTCTTTCATTTTCATATAGGAAAGAAAGAAATAAAAGTTTTATTTTTCAGTGTCCTCAATGCAAACGATGTCGTTTTCATCTACATCAAAACATATTAACCACTTTTGGGTTATGGACCTTTTGACTTGTAGTCCACATTCTTCAAATGGGCTTCAGAGATATGAGGGAGCCCATTTAAGTGCCTTCAAAAACCTAGAACTTCTGCATCAGTTTAACCATTCAATCATTGCAACAATTTATGCAAAATTGAATCGCAAGTCGATCTGTAAGTTTGCTTCGACACAGCGCACCATTGCTTGTACGTTTAAGCTTGCATCATCGCCTGCATCAAACCACTGAGCGCGGCAGCCGTAGCCTCCATTAAACCAGAAGCTACTCACTAACTTTGCTAGCAAAAACCCTAGGGTTAGTTAAGCTAAGAGAAAACAAGTTAGGGGATATAAGGACCTGGAATTTCAGGAATACGCGAGAGGAATGAAGCTGAAATGGTAAATGGAGTTGGGGAATAGAGAAAGGGGGAAGTGTATCGGTGACATGGTGGATTTCTGTTATCTGATGAAGAAGTCCACCGTGGTCTAAGTCAGTGTTGTATGATTGAAAGATCACACAACGGTGATTCCACTGTCGTCTGATAATAGTTGGCTCAACACAATAATTATTTTTTGTTGTGTGAATTCTACGCAGGCATGTGCTGCCATGGCATGCGCGGGGATGGGTCGAGCCATTCAGACAACAGAAGATAATTTCTGTTGTCGTCTGAGATTCATAACACACAACAGCTATAATTCTTTCTTTGTTGTGTGAGATTCATAAGACACAATAGCTATGACTCATCATTTGTTGTTTGAAATCCATCACACACAACAACTATAATTTTCTTCTTGTTGTCTGAGACTCAATACACACAACAACGATGACTTATTAATTGTTGTCTGAGATTCATAATGTTAATGTCTAAAAGTCTAGCGGTAGCTGGACCTTAGTTAACGCTGATCCGGTGGGCGGATCGATACTTGTGTTGTTATTGTAGTTCCCGTTACCTGTCAAGTAAAATACAATGGGCGTCAGAGGGAGACCGCGTTGGGCGGTCTCCAACTCTCCGATGCCTAAGTTAGTCGATGTATTTATGTTGACAAAGTAACAGTAGGTAAGTATTGAATGCGTAATTAATGAGGAGAGAGGAGAGAACCTTTTATAGGTGAGGAAGAGACTGATCTTGTCTTTGTTTTCGATGTGGGACTGATATGCTTCAGTTCTCAGTTTCAGAAGCTTCTGACGCTATCTTGGCGTGGCGCGTGGCGGCGCGTCGCCGGCGATCTGGGGATGGTCCAACGCTGAGGTTGTAGCCCGCCTGGCGGTGCGTCTGCATGTCATTCCTTTAGTTGGAATTAGTACCTTTGGCGGTACAATGAGCGTGGCTCATTATAGCTAATTATGCTTGCAAATGCACATGTATGTACAAGTCCCCCAAGTCCCCAGTCAAGGAGGGCAATCTTGGTTGGGGAGTTGTTCGGCGGTTTGAAGCGTTTTCTTCCGCTAGACTTTGCAAGAGCATAATTAGCGTCAGTGCGTTGTCAACCGTTGGTTTTACTGATCAAACGCTTTATACCCTTTCGGGTGGGCCCCTGCTGGGCCCCCCAGGGAGTCCCCCACTCCCAGGCGAAGATAGACCTCCGGATGGTCGGTAATTTGTTTGATGAGGGGGAGCTGCACGGAGCAGAGGGTGTTGGGTAGCGAGCCCAATGTTTAGCACCCAAATGACGGGGGTCAACGTGCCTGATCAGGGCCGTCGTAGACTGTTTGACTAGTCCCCGTGTCCCGTAGGGACGGTCTGACGGTAACGCCGCGTGGCGGTCGTTGTCAGAGTGAGGCGTAGCCTCGGGATTTTCCGTTGGCGGACATCCCCCCGCTGGATGCAGCAGGAAGCAGAGTCCGATAGACGTGCCTGGCGGTATTTTTGCAAGATGAAAAGAAAGGTTCCGCCAGCGGTGTGTAGCGAAAGACACCCCGCCTGCAGGGTAGCAAGGGGGAAGTCCTGCTGGCGGGGTTTCGCTGGCGGAGACTTCGTTTCTTGGAAAATGACAAGGGAGAAGTTCCGCTGGCGGGGTTTGCTCAGCGGAGACTTCGTCTCTTGGAAAGTGACAAGGGAGAAGTTCCGCTGGCGGGGTTTGCTCAGCGGAGATTTCGTCTCTTGGAAAATGACAAGGGAGAAGTTCCGCTGGCGGGGTTTCCAAAGTTGCCCCTTCGGTGGTTAATACGTGTCGAGCCTATAGCGGGTTAGCGTGCGTAGGTTTGTCTGCTAAGCATGTCCGTCTTCTAGCCTTTAATGACAGTAACTGTGGGTTTCGTAACCGAGATGACGCCTCGGGCAATCCGGAGAGTGAGTGGAGACGTACCACACGTGTACGGCTAACAAGTGATGTCGGTTTGGAGCGGACGGCTGAGGACGCGTTGGGGCCGATATAAAAGGGGGGAAACTCTGGGGGATTCGACACTTTGTGAAAATTTTGAAAGCTTAGCCACCGTTTGTCCGAAACCGGAGAAGGAGTCTACCGAAGTTTGGGTATACCACTCCCAGAGAGACGTCGGTCGTAACTGTGCACCACCGTGCCGGAGATTGCACCACTGAGGTTGGTATTCGGATCTCTGTCTTCTGCTATTTGTTTCTGCTAGTTTCTGGGTTTTGTTGTGTTTGCTTTTCTGGGTGTGTTCTGAGGTGTGAGATGGGGTTTTTTGTGGGGGGGTTGAATGATGGTTGGCCAATGCGTTTAGTGGTTTAGGATTTGGATAGCCGAGTCTGGGTTGAGTGCGTTTGTTTATACTTTGGAGTTTTCTGGGCTTTGTTCTTGATTATTTTGGCTATATCTGATGCGAGAATAGGCTAGATCTATGTTTGTGCTAACTGATGTGGGTTTTAGGGTTTTGGGATGGCTAGCGTTATAGAGATTTCGAGCAGTGAGGATTCCGGGTCTGACGTGTCGCTCAGCGCGGCGGATGGGATTTTTATTGATTTTTATTGATTCCTGCAGGAACCTCACTGCCAGAAGCGCTAGACGTCGAGCCGCTACAGACCATCCCCTAGGAAGTAGTTATGGGTCGGGGTTCGCGTCCGGAGAGTTCTAAGGCGGGCGAGGCCGCTGCCGCCAAAGCCAGGCGCGACGAGCGTCTGGCGAGTAATAGTGCTGCTAGCGGCTCCGCTGGGGAAGAAGACGTAGCGGGGCAGCATGCGGAATCGGCGTGGGTCCTGTCAGATGGCACTGCCGTTGACGAGGCAGGTGGGCGGATGACGGCCGCTGCGGTTAACCGGCTGAAACAGACGTTCCGGTTGCCGGGGTCGGTGAAGCTGCGTCCGCCGACAGCGGATGAGAAGGCGTCTATTCTCCCGCCGGGATCTGCTGCCGTTCACGAGGCGGTATTCCGCCAAGGGGTGACACTCCCGCTGGTGCCCAACCTCCAGATCCTGGTGTGCGAATTTGGCCTTGCGTTGGGTCAGATTTGCCCCAACATGTGGCTCCTGTTGCTCGCCGTGAACTCCCTTTGGCGGTTATCCGGGTGTGAGGGGCCAACCGTGGCGGAAGTGCTTCACTTCTACGAGTTGGTGTACGTGAAGCGCCGAGGCTGCCAAGGGCAAGTGAACTTGAGTCGCCGGCAGGGAGCCCCCAAGCTGATCGAGAATCTGAGGGACTCCATGTCCTATTGGCGGGGGACCTTCTGCGTTGCTACAGACGGTTGGGAGTACCACGCTAGGTCGAACGAAGAAGGGCCGTCATTTAGGATTAAGTCTGAGTTCCAACCTATTCGAGGTTGGTGTCCGGTGTCCGCTGAAAATGTTTGGCGTGCTTGCGTGCTTGAACTTGTATTCTTACTATCGATGTGTTTTTTTTTTGTGCAGCGGGACTTCGGTATACGCTGACTCGCGAAGAAGAGTGCCGTGTGGCGAGGATCAGAGGTTGCTGGCGGAACCGAAACTTGCTTGATTTCCGCCTGCTGACTGGTTGGGAGTTATTGGTCGACCTGCGACTAACACGCTCCATTGGTGAGGAGTCTACCTTGTCGTTTCGTTTTATACTACTGAATTGTGTCTGACTGGTGGCTGTCTTCCCTCTTTTTTTTTTTTTTAGAAACTCCGCCGGGCAATAAATCAAGTCGCGACGCATTTGAGAAAGCGATGGATCGGGCGGAGATAGAAAATTTTTTGGAGGCCATATACGCCGAGGGGCTGGCGGCCCAGCAGACTCTGGTGAACCCGGAGACGTTGGCGTTGAGCCAGTCCGAGGTTCCGGTGGTGATGGCGATGCCGCACTAGTCTCACCTTGGTGAAGATGGTCTGCCTGTGGTGCAGGCGGGGACACAGACGGCCGGCGGGGATCAGAGGGGAAGTGTTGCGGCCGGGCCTCAGAAGGAGCGGATGCCTGCCCAGAGGCGTGGTCCTCAGAAGGTGGTTCAGCCAGCGGGAGAAGTCATTGTGACGAGGGAGGAACCGCCAGTAAGGGCGACGAGGGCCGCCGCTGGGGGCCAGAGGGCGCTGGAGAAAAAGCGCCGGACGGCTGAGTCTCCTAACGAGGAAGAAGGAGAAGAGGTGGAGGTGGTTGGGGCCCGCCGACAGAAGAAGGCCCGCCAAGCTCCTGCAAAAACTGCGACGGTGGAGGGAGAGGCGCCCGCCGTCAGCGATCTGGACTCCTTCGCCGAGTATGCGCCATTCATGACAGAAGGGGAGCGGGAGTTCCTCTTCCATCTGTGCGAGCGGTTGGGGTTCGGGGGTCTGGCGGGCATATCGCGCCCGACGGCAATTGACCAATCGCCCTTCAGCTCGGCGTTTGGTCAAATATCGGCGGGGTTACACGATATGTTCGTGGCGGCGTCAAAGCAGTCCCGGGTTGAGGAAGAGCTCAAGGGAGAAATCGGAGGTCTCCAGAGGGAGCTGGCGGAGGCCAAGGAGAGACTGGCGGAGCTCGAGCGGGGACTGGTCAAGGCGGAATGTGATTATGCGGACGCCCGCGGCAAGCTTAATGCGGCCATTCGGCGGGATCTGGAGAGGAATGAACACGTCTCCAAGTTGGAGCAGGAGATCGGGCTGCTGCAGGAGCGGATAGCCGCCAAAGACAAGAAGCTCATTATAGTGCAGCGGGAGTCCGCCGAAAGGATGGCCGAACTGAAGCGGCTGGGGGGTGAGGTTACCCGTCTGAGAGCTGAGGGGAGCGCCGCTGCGGCCGCTGCTGTTGAAGCATTCAAGCAGTCGGCGGAGTTTAAGAAGACGCTGACCGAAGCGGCGAAGTCTGGCGCCCGGGCCAATATAGATATGTTGAAGCGGAAGGGTGCCATTGACTTTGCAAAGGCGTCACAGCCTGACGTGCCGCCGCTCGAAAGTGTCCCGGCGGAGACAGAAGTGGCCGCTCCAGCTGCAGGTGCTCATTGATAGGAGCATTTTAATGCGACGTTTTAACTGCATTTCCCTACATTTCTTACGTTATTTCCTTATTAAAATCCTGTTTAGGAAAGTTTCCATTCTTTGATTGGGAAAGTTCCTATTTGTAGAAAGTTTATATTTTTGTAGTTTCTATTTATCATTTTTAGTAAGTTGCCATTTTTCATTTTAGGAAAGTTTCTATTTTTCTTATTAGTTTCTATTTTTTTAGGACCTCCAAGCAAGTGGAAAATCTTGAGGAGGAAAATCAAAGTTGCAAGGAAGTGGAAAATCTTGAGGAGGAAAATCAAAGTTGCAACCAAGTGGAAAAACTTGAGGAGGAAAATCAAAGTTGCAAGGAAGTGGAAAATCTTGAGGAGGAAAATCAAAGTTGCAACCAAGTGGAAAAACTTGAGGAGGAAAATCAATTCAAGTTGAACAAGTGATAAACATGTGGGAAGATATTTTTTACAAATTTGTCTAACATATCTAGCCCTTCATTTATGTTCATCTCCACCCTCCATTCATCATTTTTTGGGCTATAAATACACTTCTCCTCTCACTCTCAATACCAATTCCTTCATCCATCTCATCTTCTTTGTCTCTCCATTTCCTTTCCATTTTCCTAAACCAATTCCTTCATCCATCTCATCTTCTTTGTCTCACCATTTCCTCTCCATTTTCCTTAGTCACCATTTCCTACAAGAATTCCTTCATCCATTCCATCTTCTTTGTCTCTCCATTTCCTTTCCATTTTCTCTCCATCCTCTAGTGCATTCAACATTTCAAGCAAGGCCAAGGGAGAAGAAGAATTGCCGTGAGCATCATCCTCCATCACCATCCTTGAAGCTTGCTTTCGAGATTCAAGAGACCACATCCTCAATTCGTTCATCTCATCTCCATCTCACGGTGTAATCCGATTCTCCTTTGTAACCTTTGCTTTGATTTCGTTGGTTTTGTTCTAGTTGACATATGTGTTTGAATGAATATTAATTTCTGGAATTTTATGATTAATTGAGAATTTTTAGATTCATATAATTGTGATTCTAAGTTGCTTATGTGAGTTTGTTCGATTAAATTTGCTTTACAGAAAACTTTTATATGTTTATCTTATTTGGGTCGACACTTATAGGATTTGCATGTAATTGGTGCTAGGTTTAAGAACATGAAATCGACTTTTCGTTTTGTGTAACTTGAATCAAAAGTAGTAAAGGTTCTGGACAAGAATCGAATTTAATTGAAGAGGATTGCAATTAGGTGGACTTTTCCATAACTAAGTTGTACACTTGAGTTGATAGCCTTTCTCTATGTCTAATGCATTAAACATGTCATGATTGACTAGCTTTCTAGGGCTTGATTGCATGTTTGATAGGATTAATCTAGGTGCTTTCGCTTAGGTTAATTAGCATTGAAAAGTAAAATATGGGAAATCATTTGCTTTCGAATGTTTCACATGATCAACTCCTCTCTCATGACTTAGATGAACAATATTAGGGTTTGAATCAATTTTAATCATATGTTTCGGTTTTTGATCTTTGTTCTCTCACTCTATTTTATTTTTATGTTTTTGCATTTTAATTATTTTGTTAACTTAGTTTTATTTTCGAAAATCCAAAAACAAAATCCCCCCTTATTTTTGTTCACTTGTATATATTTATTCTTTATTTTATTTTTGTAAATAATACTTTATTATTTTAATTCTTTATTTGTTTATACAATTGTATATATTTATATTCTTTATTTTATTTTTGTAAATAATACTTTTCTTTATTTGTTTCACAATTACAAGTGTACCCTCAATCCCCGGAATAGAACGATCCCTACTTACTTATACTACTAACGATATTACAGGGTTAAATTACGCGCTTGCTTTCAGGCGCGTCAATTTTTGGCGCCGTTGCCGGGGATTGAAAAATCACTTGCTAAATTGTATCATTTATTGTATATATTTGTTGTATATAAATTGTTTAAAACTTAGTTTAAATATTATTTATATTATTGAACACGAATTTTAATTGTAGGTTGTAAATTGAGAGGAATAGGTGAAGTCTCTTTTGTTAATATTGGCCTAAACCCCTTATTGGTACCTAGCTCAGGTCCCTTAAGGTTGAGGGCGGCCTTTATTAACACTTGTTGAACTGTCTTCACACTTATGAACTTTCTCATCTTAGTAAGTATAGCCTATGTGGAATGGTGTCTAGGAAGGGGACAACGTTCATGACGGGTTTTTGAATCCAGAAGTGCTTGCAAATGGGCCTAAACCACTATGTGGGAGTAGCTCATGCCAAAATGGATTTTTCCTCTCGTGTTCGTCCTCCCCCACCTGGCCATTTCAGTAAGGTTGCCCAAACGATTTGAAAGGGAGTTTGTGTCTAGGCGACTATACTTGGGCCGCACGTCCACTTGATTTACCCCTTGGAATTTGATTCGATATCAATAATGTTTATAATAAAAGAAATACTTGTGAATACTCTATACGTGTAAATTAGTTTTGTTGTTTCACACTTTAAACTTGTAAAAATACTTTTCACGTTTTATACTCACTTGAGTACTTAACTTGTGTCTTATGTACATTATACTTGTTAATTATACTTGTAGTTTGCAATTAATAGTTATACTTGTTTTTATTTTGTATTTCTTTGTTAATTATAGTTACTAACTTTATTTAATGTAGGTACCGTCTGGCTGCAAGACGTAAAATACAAGCGCTACTTGGGAGGCAACCCAATTCAGAATATAATCAGATTTGCTTTCTCTTTCCCTATTTCTTTTTTATTTTTCATTTTTTTCTCTATTGTTTTTATTTTATGATTTGTTTTCGTAAATGTCTTCTATCTATGCTTACTTATTTCATTGCATGCTTTTAATTGATTACATTGAGGATAATGCAATATTTAAGTGTGGGGGAAGGGATTTATATTTTTGTCTTTCATTTTGAGTCCTATATATTTTATATATATATATATATATATATATATATTTTTTTTTTGTCTTTTATTTTTGAGTCCTATATTATTAAAAAAAAAAAAAAAAAAAAAAAACTGCATTCATTCAGTCTTATTAAATTCAGCTATTTACAAAAAAAAAAAAAAACAAACAAAAAAAAACAAAAAAAAAATAATAATAATACTCTAAACTAAGCCATGTCTGCATCTTTGTAGGAGTTGAGGCTGAGCTCAAGGGAAATGCGAGAGTCACCGCCATAGCCACTACCTCCCTCGGAAGTAGTCTTCATGTTGCCAAAGATGTCCTCACCATGCATGGGGAATAGTGGAAGGGTTTCAATCTCCTGGTGATCTCCTCCTCGTTGTTCCATGAAAGATTGTCCTCCTGTTGTGCCAAAGGAGATAGTACTGGTATTAGTGTTGAAGGGTGAGGAGGAATATGGGTCAACACCATAGCCGACACGTGACCCAAAGTTTAGATCAATGGATCTACCATCATCAGTAGAACTAGTGGATCCAAAATTGAGATCAAGAGATCCACCAACCGGAACGTTCCGAAATTCCTTCAACTTCTGCCTCTCACGAGCCTTGAGGTTCTGGAACCAAAAGAAGACGTTCTTGTCCTCGATCTGCCCATATTGTTGCAGATGAAGGCAGATCTCTTGAATCTGCTCTGGAGTTGGGTACTTAAAACCCTTATCATAGTAAAGGCCCTTGAGGATTCTTAGTTGAGGCGGTGTGGGAGCCCACCGGTTACTACTCCCGGCTGCTTGGATGCTTCCTCCCTCCTCGGTTGGTTGCTGGGCTTGTAATTCCATTTGTTGCTGGGTTTGTAACTCCATTAGTTGCAGAGTTCGTGGTTCCATGTTGATGAAGAAAAGATTTGAGTTTCGAAAGAAAGGCTGAAGGGTTGAGAAAGAAAGGCTGGAACTCGGAAGAATTTTCTTTTGGAGTGAACAGTCGCTCAGAATGCACCTATTTATAGAACGAGTGAGCAGATCTCCACCGTTGGATCGACGATCTCTGAGATTAAATCTACGCGTTGGATTAAAGTCCCCCGAAAACACGGAAAAGCTGTTGGCTCGTGAAGGACACGTGGGGGAACCAAACTGATCTCGAGGAGCTGTGACAGATAAGCTACAGCCGAAAGCAGGTTTAATTGCCGTGAATCAAGGAAAAGAAAGGACGCGTGGGGGAATCAAACGAATCTCGAGGATCTGTGACAGACAAGCTATAGCCGAAAGCCTGCCATAAATCCAGGAAAAGAAAGGAATATTTACACGTGGGGGAGTTTCTTGGGCCGTGAACTGTCATAACTCTTCTCCTTCCCGGAGAAGCTTTGTTAAAACTGTGTGCCTGTTGAGATTTCTACCCTATTTTGTGCTTTACATATACATCCTTTTTTGTCTCCTCCAGATTTTACTAAGGTTTGTCTAAGCGTGCAGTTTCAAATTCCTTCTACTTCCTCATGGCTCGAACCAAGGTTACCCCTCGCAGGGGCGTCAATCAACGCCGTGTTCTCTCTTTGGAAGAAGAAGGTCGTCAAGCGGCCACTAGAGCTGGGCTTACTCGTCCATGGGACCATCGTCCTATCCGTGAGCGTACCCGCAGTCCCCCTCCTCTGCCTCGTCGCTCTCCCAGACTGCATCCCGGAGAGTCTTCTTCCTCACCAGCTGCTCGTGCTCCTCGGCCTATGGCCACCCTGGAAAGCTTGTCGGATTTGATTGATGATTTGCGTTCCTCTCTCCGCGATGGTATTATGGTGACAGATTGGAGAGTCAATTGCATGATCGATTACATCTCTGAGATGAACTGCTCTTTGATCCGCTGTCACACTGCAATAAACAAGCTTGCTCAGGAAGTCAATAACTTGCAGAGTTATCCTCCTGGGTTTCCTCGCAAGGACGCTACTGCATCACAACATGAGGACCCGCCTCCGAAGGCTGAAACCAACAAGAGGGCTGCCACTCGCCCGCATACCGCTCCTCCAAAGGAGTAAATGGAGGTACAAGTCTAGGCTGAAAGACTTTAAACATTAAGCGCTGCATGGGAGGCAACCCATTTCAACTGTAGCTGTTGAGGAGACATCAAACGCAGATTTGCTTTCTTGAACTCTTCCTTCTATTTTATTTTCTTAAATTTTAAGTTGTTTTAGGTTTCGTTGTGTTTATTTTCTCTTCTATGCTTGATTTATGCTTTGCATGATTTATATTTGTTTATACATTGAGGACAATGCATGAATTAAGTATGGGGGAAGGGTTATTGCTTTATTGTGTTTTTAGTAGTTAGTATAAAAAAAAAAAAAAAAAATAGTTGAAGTTGGATTGTGTTTTTTGTGTTTTTAATTGATGTTGTGATGCACTAAGGTATATTGGATTAAACATAGTCTTGAAAAAGGGTAGCTGTTTCAGTCCCATTGCACATCGAGACTCCCTGTTCCCGTACCTAAGTGTTGAAATTAAATTATTTAAAAAAATAAAAAAAAATAAAAAAAAATAAAAAAAAATAAAAAAAAATAAATAAAAAAAATAAAAAAAAATGGCGCTAGAATTTGGTTACTTTTGTTTTTGTTTTTGAGTCTTAGAATGCCCTTTCAACTGTCTAAGATGATTCTATATCTCTGAAATCATGATTAAAAGATGATCACAAAATTGAGATGATTTTTAAAATGGTATTCTTTGGTTAATTGAGATATATGAAAAATGCATGCATGTGTAGTGGATATGGATTTCGTAACCTTGGTACAGAATATGAGCATGTTAGGATGAGTTTTGATTCATAAAAGCTCATGTGAGATATTTGAGCCATGTCCCTTTTTCTTGGAGTGATAATTGAAAAACATATTCTTAATTTCTTGGCGATGTTTTGATGATCTCATTACTCTTTCATTTGATTGATTGCTTGCCATAGATTAAGTTTGATGGACTAGAGAATGCTAGAATTCGCTCTTGTGCTTGTTGAGACGTTTGTCAATACATGGCCCTGATTCTGGAAGGGATAGAGGCAACCTAGGAAATATCACCATTGCCAAATAAGCATGTGTCCCTATTTGTGCCCGTCATGGGACTCCCTTAGATAAACCCCTTTGAGCTTACATTAAGCCTTTTCTTTCATCACCCTTAAATCCTTAACCCTGAACCTTAGTATAGCTACACTCCTACCCTTTGTTCTAAAAACTTAGTGGAGCTATATTTTGGGACTTTACTTGAGGATTTGGCATTGAGAACGAAGATTGAGAAGAGGTGAAAGTTCAAGTGTGGGGGTAGACTTGTCCATGAAAAAAAAAAAATTTGTGAAAGCCGTGAAAAATGAAAAGAAAAGAAAAAATTGTGTACGGCTAGAAAAGAAAAGAAAGAAAAATGTTTATGGATTTTAGTCTCCCATACTTAGTGATTTTGGAGTTTACTTTGAACTGAAGGCCCACTACAGAAAAATTTGGCCTTTGTCCATTCCACTATAGTTCTAGGGAAGTTTACAATGAAGATTTGGCCTAACATGAAGACATTAGGCCCTTTTATGTTACCTCTAGGGAAAGTGACGTTTTTGCAATGCCTTGGTGGATTTCTTGAGGTCTCTACATCTACATGTGCTCTGCTAGGTTTTTAGGACACTTTGATAAATCCTTACCCTTCATTTCTTAAAACCTTGAGCCTTGGCCCCATTACAACCCTAAATAAGACCTTCTTGATCCTTAAGATGGGACAGCCTTTGATTTGTGGAGATGAGTTACAAGAGTTGAACCTATGGCTTGGGTCCATCCGTGCAAGTAGTTGATATCCTTCATGAGATCTTTTCAAAAAAAAAATTATATTCACAAAGTGCTTTTCGTTTCTTATATATGTGAGCTATTTGATTGCCTCAAAATATTTTCTCTCACATATAATTGAGTGATTATAAGCTTTTAAGCATTGTCTTGAATTCTAAGAGAAGAAAGAGTGGATATACCTTGTGAGGATATGAATCATACTTGTTCGAAGCATGCTTAACAGAAACCATCACCATTATTACAACCAAGTCCTACTTGTGTATGTGTGGATTATATGTTTTAATTAACTCTTGAATATCTATATATTGATTCTTGGTTGAGTGCTAATCTTGATGTAGTGAAAGTAGGAGATTTCTGAGACAAAAAGTTGAAGGGCAATAGAGTCATTGTTTTTGTAGAGTCTTTAATTTTCGTTGAGTGTTAGTGTGTGTCTTAGTGTGATTTTGCTAAGGGACTAGCAAAAGCTAAGTGTGGGGGAATTTGATAGGAGCATTTTAATGCGACGTTTTAACTGCATTTCCCTACATTTCTTACGTTATTTCCTTATTAAAATCCTGTTTAGGAAAGTTTCCATTCTTTGATTGGGAAAGTTCCTATTTGTAGAAAGTTTATATTTTTGTAGTTTCTATTTATCATTTTTAGTAAGTTGCCATTTTTCATTTTAGGAAAGTTTCTATTTTTCTTATTAGTTTCTATTTTTTTAGGACCTCCAAGCAAGTGGAAAATCTTGAGGAGGAAAATCAAAGTTGCAAGGAAGTGGAAAATCTTGAGGAGGAAAATCAAAGTTGCAACCAAGTGGAAAAACTTGAGGAGGAAAATCAAAGTTGCAAGGAAGTGGAAAATCTTGAGGAGGAAAATCAAAGTTGCAACCAAGTGGAAAAACTTGAGGAGGAAAATCAATTCAAGTTGAACAAGTGATAAACATGTGGGAAGATATTTTTTACAAATTTGTCTAACATATCTAGCCCTTCATTTATGTTCATCTCCACCCTCCATTCATCATTTTTTGGGCTATAAATACACTTCTCCTCTCACTCTCAATACCAATTCCTTCATCCATCTCATCTTCTTTGTCTCTCCATTTCCTTTCCATTTTCCTAAACCAATTCCTTCATCCATCTCATCTTCTTTGTCTCACCATTTCCTCTCCATTTTCCTTAGTCACCATTTCCTACAAGAATTCCTTCATCCATTCCATCTTCTTTGTCTCTCCATTTCCTTTCCATTTTCTCTCCATCCTCTAGTGCATTCAACATTTCAAGCAAGGCCAAGGGAGAAGAAGAATTGCCGTGAGCATCATCCTCCATCACCATCCTTGAAGCTTGCTTTCGAGATTCAAGAGACCACATCCTCAATTCGTTCATCTCATCTCCATCTCACGGTGTAATCCGATTCTCCTTTGTAACCTTTGCTTTGATTTCGTTGGTTTTGTTCTAGTTGACATATGTGTTTGAATGAATATTAATTTCTGGAATTTTATGATTAATTGAGAATTTTTAGATTCATATAATTGTGATTCTAAGTTGCTTATGTGAGTTTGTTCGATTAAATTTGCTTTACAGAAAACTTTTATATGTTTATCTTATTTGGGTCGACACTTATAGGATTTGCATGTAATTGGTGCTAGGTTTAAGAACATGAAATCGACTTTTCGTTTTGTGTAACTTGAATCAAAAGTAGTAAAGGTTCTGGACAAGAATCGAATTTAATTGAAGAGGATTGCAATTAGGTGGACTTTTCCATAACTAAGTTGTACACTTGAGTTGATAGCCTTTCTCTATGTCTAATGCATTAAACATGTCATGATTGACTAGCTTTCTAGGGCTTGATTGCATGTTTGATAGGATTAATCTAGGTGCTTTCGCTTAGGTTAATTAGCATTGAAAAGTAAAATATGGGAAATCATTTGCTTTCGAATGTTTCACATGATCAACTCCTCTCTCATGACTTAGATGAACAATATTAGGGTTTGAATCAATTTTAATCATATGTTTCGGTTTTTGATCTTTGTTCTCTCACTCTATTTTATTTTTATGTTTTTGCATTTTAATTATTTTGTTAACTTAGTTTTATTTTCGAAAATCCAAAAACAAAATCCCCCCTTATTTTTGTTCACTTGTATATATTTATTCTTTATTTTATTTTTGTAAATAATACTTTATTATTTTAATTCTTTATTTGTTTATACAATTGTATATATTTATATTCTTTATTTTATTTTTGTAAATAATACTTTTCTTTATTTGTTTCACAATTACAAGTGTACCCTCAATCCCCGGAATAGAACGATCCCTACTTACTTATACTACTAACGATATTACAGGGTTAAATTATGCGCTTGCTTTGAGCGCATCACTCATTCGGGCAGCGGAGAAAGTGGCCCACACCCGACGGAAGGGTCCCAGCAAACTCCCCAGCAGACCCCGTCGGAGGTGTCACGTGCCGGTTTTCTGGAGGCACACACCCGGGCCGACGGCACCATAGAGACCCCCAGTCCGACAGCCCGAGGGTCCGATCAAGCGAGCCGATCGGTCGCCCCGCCAGCCGTTGAAGCATCAGAGGCCGAAGCCAACCGCTGAACCTATCTGAGACCGCCCAAGTTTTTTTTTGTAGCCGCCGAGGCAGACTAGTTTGTAAAGAATTGTGGAATAAAGTAAATTTTTGACTTGGTTTGCCATGATGTGTGTGTAGTATTTTTGAGTTATATTTTCTTTTGTCGATCAATGGAACATTAAAGGAATTAAGATTGGTCCAAGTGCACCACGTAGCGGACGGGGTCCGCCGACGATTGCTGGGGTTGCCAGTTGCCCTCAGTGCTAGACTTGGTAACAATGGTCTGAATAATTCCTCGTTTCATTGATGGCTGACTGATTAGCGTACAAAAGTGGGGTAGTACCCGTTGGGTAGCTTCCCTTAGCTAAACATTTGAACAAAAGATTTAGCTAAGTCAAGATGCGCATGGGTAGCGGTTTGACTATTTGTAATAATACCGAAGGTGTTCAGTATTCCAAGGGCGGGCCGAAATGACGCCGTCCTTGTCCATTAAGTGGAAGGTGCCTGGGCTAACGACTTCCACAATTTTGTACGGGCCCTCCCAAGTTGGGCGGAGTTTTGTCGGTGGCGGAATGACTTCCTTCATAACCGAGTCCCCCAGTTGGAGGTTCCGGGCCCTGACTCTGGCGTTGTAAAATCGTGATACCCGTTGCTTGTTTTGTAGATTGTGTAAATGGGCCTTGAGTCTTTTCTCTTCTAGGAGGTCCCTGTCCAAGTTGACGCCGGCGCCGTTGGTCTCTGGGCAGTAGCCTTCGACTCTAGCGGTAGGTTGAGTAACTTCAATGGGTAAGACAGCCTCTGTGCCGAACATCATACAAAAAGGAGTTTCTCCGGTGGCGGAGGTTGGAGTTGTTCGGATGGCCCACAGGACCTCTGGGAGTCTTTCAGCCCATAAACCTTTGGCGTCGTCGAGCTTCTTTTTTAGTAACTTTTTGATTATCTTGTTTGCCGCTTCGACCTGACCGTTGGTCTGGGGGTGGGCGACAGATGCAAATCTCAACTTGGTGCCTAGGTTGGTGGTGAAGGAGATGAGCTCGTCATTGTTGAACTGTGTGCCGTTGTCTGTGATGATTGTGTGTGGGACACCGTAGCGGCAATAGATATTTTTCCAAAGGAAGTGAATTACCTTGGCGGTAGTTATTGCCGTCAGCGGCTCCGCCTCTATCCACTTGCTGTTGTAATCAATGGCCACAATGATGTATTTGAATTGACCTTTGGCAGTCTGGAACTTTCCCATCAGGTCAAGGCCCCACGTGGAATGAATCCATGGGCCCACGATGATTGACAGTGGTTCCGCTGGTGCGTGTGGGAGATCTGCAAACTGTTGGCATTTGTGGCAAGACCTCGAAATCCGCCGGGCGTCATCGCCAAGTGTGGGCCAGAAGTAGCCTTGTCGCATTGTGCGGTTGGTCAGGGATCTGGCGCCCGAGTGGTTTCCGCATTCCCCGCCATGGATTTCAGTTAGGACAACCCTTCCCTCCTCTGGGGTTAGACAGCGGAGGTTAGGATGGGTGAATCCCTGGCGGTAGAGTTTGCCGTGCTGGATGTTGTAGCGGGTTGCCCTTCGCTGGAGCTGTCTTGCCTGGACCTTATCTTCTGGCAACTTTCCGTTGCGCTTATATGTGATGATCTCGTCCATCCAGCTGGGGTTGACCTGAACGTTGAAGATTTCCGCCAGGGTCTTTGTGATACTTGGCTTGTCCAGGCACTCCACCCTTGTGTCCGCTGGACTCTGATGTGGTTGGGCGGTTGCCAGTCTCGCCAGTGAATCAGCCTTAGCGTTCTTTTCCCTGGGGATCTGTGTGATTGTATGGAATTTGAACTTTTTTAGCAACGTTTTGACGTACCCCAAATATGCTGCTAACTGCTGGTCCTTGGCTTGGAAGCTGTCGTTGACTTGGTTAACTACTAGTTGGGAGTCGCTGAATATGTTGACGCTGTCAGCTCCTAAGTCAATGGCGAGGAGTAGGCCGGCGATGAGCGCCTCGTACTCCGCCATATTGTTTGAAGCTTTGAAGTTGAATTTCAATGCGTACTCTGCGTTCAGTCCCCCGGGTCCGGTTAAGATGACTCCGGCGCCTCTGGCCTTGGCACAGGCGGAGCCGTCCACATGTAGGTCCCAATCTGACTGTGGGGGAGTTGCCTCTGTATTGGTTACTATTTCTGTTTCAGACATTGTTTGAGTATCCGGTTCCGGCTGACGCTCAGTAAGTTCAGCGATGAAGTCTGCTACTGCCTGGCCCTTCATGGCGGTTCTTGGCTTGTACTCTATGTCAAATTCGCTGAGCTCAATCGCCCACTTACTGAGGCGTCCTGAGTGTTCAGGGTTCTGCATCACCTGCCTCAGCGGTTGGTTGGTTAACACATGGATCGTGTGAGCTTGGAAATATTGCCTGAGGCGTCTGGCGGCAACGATAAGTGCGAGGGCCAGCTGTTCCAACGGTGAATATCTTGTTTCTGCTCCGTTCATGCCTCTGCCGGCGTAGAACACTGGGAGTTCATCCTGGCCTTCCCGCCGAACAATGGCGCAACTTATTGCCGTTGCCGAGACAGCCAAGTATATGAATAATGTCTCTCCTTGCACAGGGACAGAAAGGAGAGGGATCGCCGCCAGATATTCTTTTAGGCTCTGGAACGCCGCCTGACACTCTGGGTTCCAGTCGATGACCTTCTTGTGAGTTGTTTTGAGGAGTTTGAAGAATGGGGCGCACTTGTCAGTAAGTCGAGAGATGAATCGAGAGAGGGCGGTTAACTTGCCTTGTAGACACTGGACGTCTACCTTATACTTCGGGTCCGCCAGGTTAAGGATGGCCTGTATCTTGTCTGGGTTAGCCTCGATACCTCGCTCGCTGACGATGTAACCCAGAAATTTGCTAGCGGTGACTGCAAAGAAACATTTTTCTGGGTTGAGGCGCATACCATAGGCCAGGAGGATGGTTACTATGATCCTGATGTTTGCCACATGTCCACTGGCCTTTATGCTCTTAACTAGCATGTCATCCACATAGACCTCGATAATTTTTCCCAGATGCTCAGCGAACATGGCGTTCATCAACCGCTGATAAGTTGCACCGGCGTTCTTCAGACCAAAAGGCATGACATTGTAGCAGTAGAGGCATTTGTCGGTGGTGAAGGTGGTGCATTCTTGGTCGCTGGGGTGCATCTTGATCTGATTGTACCCGGAGAAAGCGTCCATCATGCTGAGGAGTTCGTGTCCGGCGGTTGCATCGACCAGCTGATCGATTCGAGGTAGCGGGAAACTATCCTTTGGGCATGCCTTGTTTAGATTTTTGAAGTCGACGCACATCCGCCACTTGCCGCTGGGATTTTTTACCATTACCAGATTTGAGATCCACTGGGGGTAGATGACTTGGCGGATGAATCCAATGTCCCGTAGTTTGGCGACCTCCTGTCCGATTGCTTGGTACTTTTCCTCGTCAAAAGCCCTCCGCTTCTGCTTGATGGGATAAAAGGAAGGTTTGATGGTTAGCTTATGAGTGATTATTTCAGCGGAGATGCCAGGCATGTCCGCATAGGACCATGCAAAGACGGTGGCGTTGTCACGTAGGAACTGAGTGAGTTCTGCCTCCACCTCTGGGCCCAGTTGGGCGCCTATGCGGACCGTCCTCTCCGGATGTTCGTCTGAGATGCAGACGACCTTCAGCGACGTGTCCGGGTTGACCGGCTCCTTCATTACATATTTCTTCTCCTCATCTCTAGGATCCTCGAAGATATTCGGTGGTGGTGGGTCATTACCCACTGTCAGGATTTCATGGCGGCGCGTCGAACGCGCTACAGTTGTTGAATAGCATTCTCGTGCCAGCTGTTGGCTTCCCCTTACATAGCCTGTGCCGTTGGGCGTGGGGAACTTCATGAGAAGCATGTATCCGGCAATGATGCACTTGAGCTTATTAAGCGCCGGTCGACCAATGATGGCGTTGTACGAACTGAAACAGTCGACAATGATGAACTCCGTGTGCACCTCCGCCATACAGGGACTAGTGCCAATAACTAGTCGCATGTAATCCGACCCTAGTGGTTGTGTGATGTCACCGGAGAAGCTGAGCAGTGGCTCGTGATCCTGGAGTAGTTTCCTGTTCCGTTTGAGATGGTCGTAGCAACCGCTGAAGATGACGTTGACAGCGGACCCGTTATCCACCAAGATTCTTCCCACCGAGAATTTGCCAAGAATGGCATCGACCAAGAATGGGTCGTCATGGGGTAAATGTACTCCGCGCTCCTCCTCCTCTGAAAAGGTAATAGGCTCCCAACCTGATTTTGGTAGTTTGGCAGATCTTTCGTAGCGGATGTTGCAAACTTCCTTCGGGTGGTTGGCACGTTCATATCGCTTTCTTGCCCTGTGAGATATATTGGTGATTGGAGCACCGCCATCGATGGTATTGATGCGGCCCAAGGTTTCAACGTTGGCAATCACTGGTGGTGGTTGGCGCACCTTGAACTGCTCTAACCTGCCGTCACGGTACAAAGTCTCAATGGCCGTTTTGAGAGCATTGCAGCTGTTTGTATTGTGGCCGCTGTCCGCGTGGTATTTGCACCACTTGCCAGTGTTCCTGGGTTTGCCTATTTTTGGGTACTTTGGAGGGGGTGGCGGTGGGATCTGATCCTTGCACTGATTGTAGATATCTTCGTATGAGGCCGTTAGGACCGTGAAAACTGCGTACCGCTGCGAGGATTCCGCCTGCTTGCTGTGGTTATCCCCATGAGCTGGGCGGTTTCCCTTGTAATAATGTTGCCCCTTCTGCCGCTTGGTTTGGTGGTGTCCCTGCTGCCATTCCCTTTTCTTATCAGTTGGCGGTGCTGAGGGGGGCTTGTCAGCGGTTTCCTGATGACTGGTAGATGGTTGTGCTGACTTTGTTGCCGTTGCTGGCGGTGGGGTCTCTCCATATGTAATGAATTCCGCCTGGGCGTGAATGACCGCCTCGCTCATGACGTGGTCGTACGTTGCATTGGGATGGTTGTAATTGAGGTGATAGAGGAACGGTCCCTTGAGGAGTCCCTTCCTGAAGGCCGCCGATGCCATAGTCTTGTCTAGGTCGCGGCATTGAGATGCTGCCGCCCGCCACCTGGTGACAAAGGCCTTCAGTGATTCGTCCTCCCCCTGTTTAACGCCGAAAAGCTGACTTGTATTGTGATGTTGTTGAAATAAAAAAAAAATACATATCCAATTACATTAAGTTTCGTCCACTTAAAGAAAATAAGAGTGCTTTAATTTATGTAATATTAAAAGCCTTTTATCTCAAGAAAAATAGCGGACGAGTTTGACAGCTAGTGAAGCTTTAAACAAAAGAAACAATTAAGCTGCTGACTTCTAGCTTGTTTCAAAGTCTAGACAAGCAATTGAAAAAGAAGCTGCAGTCTTCACGTCAAAAGAAAAAGGAGATAAAATGTCCAACTAGTTCACTTCAAGTTGAACTCTAAAACCCTCTGTGTTGTATACAAGCTAAACTCATCTCGGGTGCAGTATATAAGCACCACATGAAAAGAAAAAAAGGGGGCCGCAACGTGGGGAGGACACAACGCCGCAACGTGAAGAGGACAACAGGAGGACGCAACAGAGCACAGCAGCGTGGAAAAAATACAAGAAGGAGAAAGCAGCAAGCAGCTTGGAAGACAAAAGGTTCAGACCTCATTCCATTGCTCTCCACCACCTTCTCTTTTCTGTTGCAACCCTCCTCACAACAGCACCTTCGGGTGTCAATGATGTCAAAGCCAACATGCCGGGCAGCGTCCCGATGAAACCATGCCGGAGCAGCGCCTCCGATGACCATGCCGGGCAGCGTCCCGATGAACCATGCCGGGCAGCGACCCGATGAACTCATGCCGGGCAGCGTCCCGATGAACTCATGCCGGGCAGCGTCCCGATGAATATACCGGAGCAGTGTCTCCGATGTTCTATAAACAGAACAGTTCCTCCTATCACCATGTCAAATTGCCTTTAAAGCACCAACTCAAATAACACAAAAAATATGAACAAAGTCTAAGTAGACAGAGACTCACCCTCAAATTGAAGCTTCGGAGTCCTGACTGCAGCTGCTGTCCTCGCCTGGTACCTGCACAAAAGGGTTTGTCAAATTTAAAACCCTTAAAGTTGCAGCAATGGGAGTTGACAAAGCACAAAGAAATTGTTTTCGGTGCAAAGAAACTAAGAGAAAACGACAGAAGGCTCACCATCGAATCAATTTCTGGAACTCTGAAATTTGTGACACCACAGCTCCTGTACTTGATTTGTACCTACATAAAAAATAATAATAAGGTTTTGTCAAGTTAACAAAAGCCTTGAGATTGCAGCAGTTGGTGATACAAATAAAAAGCAACGTCTTCATTGAACAAATGAGATCAAACGTCGATTACAGAGGTTACCAAAGTACAAAACAGAAGATACAAAAGAAAAGGGAGCAAGAATGATGTTCTGGTGACATTTGCAGAGGAGAGGGTTCCATCAAATTGCACAAGTACAACGAGAATGACAAAAGCAAAATGACAAGCCCGCGTTCTCGGGTACGATATGTCGAGGTGCAAACAATTGTAAACAGAAGAAACAAAGTAGAAGCCATGAGGTGGAATAGTAAAACAAAGTTCAAAGCTTGATTATGGTGAATTGCTACAGCGTCAAGATCATTTGTCCTTGGGTAAAAATCAAATTCAACTACTCAAAGGTTGCAGTAAGTTTTAAGCCAATATTGCTACAAGAAATCCAAGCGGTGCTGTCATGAAGACTAAGAGAAGAAAAGTCTCTAGCAAGTGAAACTCTAATCTAACCCAAGTGTTGGTCATTGTCAACAAAGCAATTCCAGAAGTTCACAAAAGTACAAAGCAATATAAAAAAATGTGTGTTCTGGAATACTGCAGGCCATGTGGGGAAGTTCAATCAAGCCAGGCACAATTCAAAAGCTTAATTAACAATGATATGAGACAACCAAATTACAAACTTGATGAGGTGCCGTCATAGGAAAAAAAGAAGATTAGTTTGGCATTGGTTTTATAATCAAGTTTGAAAAGTCAAAGAAAGCTTGGCGGTGGCTCTGGTTTGAGCATGCAGGTTTCAATTAATTGAAATCAATAAGACAATTGCAGAAATTGACAAAAGCACAAAGCAAAAGGACATAGAAGAAAGTGAATGTTCTGATAACAAAACTTACTCTCGATGTCAGCAATAGTCTATGCGTGTCTTCCTTATAGCACCTGCAAAAGAAAAAAGAAGGGAAAGGAAGAGCATTAATTGAAGCTCATCAGTGGAAACAAGGGATCTCTCTAGCTCAGACACGTACTTGGAGTCAAAGACAGGAGCCTTGCTTTCAATTCGCTGGCAACCGAAAGTAAACACTGCACTTTTGCCTTGTTCGAACTCGCCGCGGTTAAGTTTTAACACCAGAAGACAAGATTCAAAGCCCAGAGCCACTGATGGAGAGGATCAAGAAGAAAGTTTCAGTTTTTTTGTACACAAATCAAACGAAGGAGTGAATTAAGAGTGAAATCCTCACCCAACTTGTGTACAGAAATCTCAATTGCAGGCTGTGAAATCCCTTTGGGACAAGAATATAGTCGCGGCCCATCTTCAACTTCATCGCCAAATGGACTTCTGTCTCCAGATCCATCCCCGCTTCGGCTTGGCAAGAATGGCGTACCAAGTTCGTGTTCATCTGGGTTTGGGGATAGTGGAGATTGAAGTAAAGCAGCTGTGAGAAAATAAAAATAAAAGAATAAGGGAAAAAAGAAACTGGGCCTGTGAGACGCGCTTTGGGTTTCTGAAAAGTTCATGGGTGTCCATAGCAAAATTTGATGCCCAAAATAGAAGTTTATGCATGTCTCTGGATTCTAAAAAAAAGACTCAGAGTTCCCTCGGTGCATCAAAAGTCCCCGTGTTAAGTTTGGGGTCAAGAAAGCTTCATAAGTCGAGGAATACGATTCGCGAGGAAGCCCATTTCAAAATTTGGGCCCGTTGGAAGAATTCGGCAAAGCATGACGCTATGGGTTCCATTTCCAAATACCCAGGCTCTGGTTTCGTAAAAAATGCTCCGGAACCTAAAAATATCCTTTTGGTACAAAACCAAGAAAAATCCCAAATTCCCAAAATTTATGAACTACAATGGTTTGATCCCTTCATAGGGTATGTATGCAATCTAGCAACCCACTAGATGCAACCACAAATTCAAATCGAATCCCTGACTCCACCAGTCAAATTCAGCCAATCCGAATCTCTGACTCTACCAGTCAAATTCAACCAAACACCAGGAAAATCAAATCGTTCCCAAGTTACCCAAAAGTAAATTCAAGGGCTCTAAACCCTCACAAATATCTCAAACACAAATCCAAAAATAAATGGGTCATTTACCCATTTCAATCCCAAATGCTGGAACTACATGTGGTTTGATCCCGCAAGGGTATGTAGGCAATCTGGAATCAAATAATCTAGATGCAACCGCGTCCTAAACACTATTCCTATTCCAAAAATCCAAGCCTTCCAATGGGTCATTCACTCATTGGAACTCTTGAACTACGAGTGGCTTGATCCCTTCCCGGGTACGTAGGCAACCCGTTCCAAAATTCGGGTGCAGCCGCAAAAACAAACAACCACACACTGGTTTCTTTATAAATGGAATCAAAGGGTGTTCCCTTGTAACAAGGGATTGTAATTAAGAGACACATTCTGTCTTGAATGGGTCGAACCCAAAATAATTAAAACTCTATTCTGTTAATGAATACGAGTGAAATTACGTTGGGTGACATTTTCACTTTGTGCAATTTTTAACTCAACAGATGTCCGGCGGACAGTAAGATGAAGCGGGAGAGGAAAGCATGCGACAGTGCATGGAATGAGCCGACAGACCCTGGCGGACATTCGAAAAACCAGTTCATTGCTTCGCCGTCCAACGTTTCACTGAATAGATGGCATAAGGTGGCGTCGTCGAACCCCTTGTTGTTGGTGACCTTCTTGAAGGTGTCCATGTGGACAAAGGGATCGGTCATTCCGCCGTAAGGTGGCATCTTTGGGGTTTTTGCATATGCCGGTCTAACAGCCTGCAGGATCGCGGCGGAAAAGGGGCCGGGTCTGGAAGTGAATAGCGGGTTCCGAGCTGACGCCGGGACGCCTGTTTCCGCCCTGATCAACCTCTGCTCCAGTTGGTGCATCCTATCCAATAGCTGGGCGGTTGCATCACCGGCGGAATCGGCCTGACTGGCCTGCCGAGTTGGCCTTCGCCTAGGTATGGGCGGATCACCCTCAGTCCTTGCCCTGGCGTTAGAGCGGTTGTCGTGCGGAAGTGATTCCGCCACCTGCTCTAACACTAGTTGGGGTATGGGCGGCGGCCCCATTCCTGACAACCCTGGTGGGCTAAGCGGTACATGCATTTGTAAGACCGGCCCTGGTGCCATCGTGTCGGTGCTGGGTCGACTACGCCTGGTGCTGCGTGACTGCTCGCTTTGTGCCGGGCGGTTGGTGGCAGCCAAAGTGTTTTTTAGTTCCTCGAAACGTGCCATGAGCGCAGCCATCTGTGCCTGGGCCTCAGCCTTCTCTTTGCGCTCCTCCTCACGCTCCCTGTTTGCCTTATGAAGATCCGCCAGTGCTATCTCGTACATGGTGACGAGATCCCTGCCTGACGGGTGGCTGCTGCCTGGATTTGCCTCGCTGCCGGGGTTGGCTGGGGTTGTGAATAGTGCGCGGTTAACGCCGATCGCGGGGTCAGAGGGTTGGGGAATGGCGGGGAACCCTGCCTGCTCCTCAGCGTTTCCCCCGCTATCGTTAGTCATGGTGATTGTAGCGGGATGACCTTTTGTTCAAAGGTTCCCACAGACGGCGCCAATGTTAATGTCTAAAAGTCTAGCGGTAGCTGGACCTTAGTTAACGCTGATCCGGTGGGCGGATCGATACTTGTGTTGTTATTGTAGTTCCCGTTACCTGTCAAGTAAAATACAATGGGCGTCAGAGGGAGACCGCGTTGGGCGGTCTTCAACTCTCCGATGCCTAAGTTAGTCGATGTATTTATGTTGACAAAGTAACAGTAGGTAAGTATTGAATGCGTAATTAATGAGGAGAGAGGAGAGAACCTTTTATAGGTGAGGAAGAGACTGATCTTGTCTTTGTTTTCGATGTGGGACTGATATGCTTCAGTTCTCAGTTTCAGAAGCTTCTGACGCTATCTTGGCGTGGCGCGTGGCGGCGCGTCGCCGGCGATCTGGGGATGGTCCAACGCTGAGGTTGTAGCCCGCCTGGCGGTGCGTCTGCATGTCATTCCTTTAGTTGGAATTAGTACCTTTGGCGGTACAATGAGCGTGGCTCATTATAGCTAATTATGCTTGCAAATGTACATGTATGTACACATAACACACAACATGTATAACTCATTCTTTGTTGTTTGAGTTTCATAACACACTATAACTCATTCTTTGTTGTCTGAGGTCAGTAACACACAACTGAAGTGAAATTATCTCACTTGTTTGTTGATTCACTCGGACAACAGAGATGATTTTATTTCTGTTGTGTGTTATGAATTTCATACAACAGAATTTAATTTCTTTTGTTGTAGATTGTTAATTCACACAACAAATTCTTTGTATCAAACATTGTGTGAGCAATATAAGGTTTGTTGTCTGAGAATGGTTCTCACAACATTATTTTTGAGCTGCTGTTTGTTCATTATGTAATTCATACCTAGAATATCTATCCAAAAATAATGCTCCATATTATCATATAAAATCACACTCTAATCCATATCATTCAAGTATCATTTTTCAAACATCCAAACATTCAAGTTACTAGATAATATATCAAAAAAGAACGCATTCCTAGCTGCTACCTACACATGAATCAAAAGCATCCCTAGCTATTCCTAGCTGCTAGCTAGACCCATGAATCAAACTTGGTAGCTCACATGCTGAAAGGAGGTAATCCATAGTACTTGCTTATGGAGCTCTAAAATCCCACTCCAACTCATTTATGTTGCTTCTTGAGCTTTAGGCATTACACCAGAGCGGGCATCCTTGGTTATGATTCTAAAGCCTTCCTTCCCAGTCTTCACTGTCATATATCGGCATAGTCCTTGTGTCATATGAAAAAAGACTAGGAATAACCCTGCAAGTCGTTGGACAATCAAATGGGTTAGCAAATCAGTATGTGCTATAAAAAAAAAAGAACCAATCAGAGAGAACACAAAGATAGAGGGTGAAAAGAAGGTAATCCATAGTACTTGCTTCTCGAGCTCTAAGACTCCACTCCAACTCATTTATGTTGCTTCTCGAGTTTTGGATCATTACCGCAAAGCGAGCATCCTTGGTTATGGTTCTAATGTCTTCCTTCCCAGTCCATACCCTAGACATTGAATCACTGTCATAATTGAAGATTGTTGAAAGCCTGAAAAATGTTAACAAAGACATAAGCAATATTAATCACCAGGAAAAAAGACAAGAAAATTTAAGGAAAAGTTTGTTTCCGATCCTTCATGTGGATTAGAACTTTCCCAACATCTTCTCTTGCTTATATCTCCACTAGATTTCTTGCATAATCCCTTAACTTTTGCACCATTTTCACAATTGTTACTTTGTTCAACTCAAAACCAACAACTACTTCTGAGAACCTGTATATCATCTAGGCCAAAGTTGCTTCCAAACAAATTTTCTTCTACGCAATATATAGCATAAAAATGAAGAAGAGTAACACTACGCCTTTCATGCTCAACCTTAAAAGCAAGGCTAATGAGAATAGGGAAAAAAGAGCAACTGCATGTAACTAATAGTTAAATTGCATGTAACACTACGCCTTTCTTATGAGTTAAAATGTCATCATAAGTATACAAAAGAGCAGCAAACTTAAATTGCAATTCACCAGAAAACAGTAAGTGGAAGAAAACAGTAAGTGGAAGAAAAGAGAAAGATCTGAAGCACTTTAAGCAAATGATTGCAGCCAGTGTTTGCTCTGAAGCTGATAGTGGGACTCCCAAGGGCTCGCATTTTGCTCAGATCTCTATGACTAACTCAAATTGATTTTGGAAGAAGAAAATGAAACAAAAAATGAGACACTAACAAATACCTGGCCATGAGTAGATGATTCCACTAACAGATGGATGTGAAAGCTTTGAGAAATACCTGCCCAGCTCAATAGAATGGCTTATTTTGAACTAACCATTCTGCAATTGTAAATGTCCTCGGCCAGAGTAAATTGGCATTCAGCTGATGAAATGAAAGTTCTCGAATGAGCAATTCCTACAACAAGCCAAGATTCAAATAGTTATTTCCATAATTTGAGATTCAAACTCTAGAGTCCAAGGAATATTTAAAAAAAAAACAAGTGAAATACACTGATAAATAGAAATTAAATACACAATTTTAAGGGCCACAAAGGAAAGGAAGGACAAAAGGGGGAGGGGGGGGGGGGGGGGGGGTTAGTTCATAGCTTTATGAAATGTCAAACAAACTCTCGTATAAGAGCTGCTACTGCTCCTCAAAGTGAATGCACCACTATGTATCCAATTGCTTAAAATTAAATATATTTCATGTTTGTCTATATCTATGATTTCTCCATTAAACATGCATCAAGTTAAAAATTTGTTTCTAAACAAGAACTGAACATGTAAACTCTTAACAAGTTTGCAAATTTCACTCCATTAGATAAGCATTTAGTTCACAGATTCCACATTCTCTCATAGTCGTGATTACTAATTACAGTTACAATAAAACTCAAATGTACTAATGAAAAGCCTTTTGCTTGTACCAACCATACAAATTTAAACTGGAAACTCACACATTCTAGCATTCAAGCTCAAAACTTTCAATAAAGGAAGATCAACTCTGACATTATAAATCTCTATGCAAGTTTACAAATGAAAATAACCATTTGTTCAGACCAGATTTTAGGTACTAAGTTCAAACAAGTGGTTAAGATGGAACTTTCCAAGGTAAATTCAGATTTTGACATGAAAATAACCATTCAAAAGTTGATACAAGCAAGTTAGAGTTGGTCTTACTGCTGAGCTTGAGAGGAAGAGAAAGACCAGAGTCTGAGTGTTAAGTGTGACCAATTGAGGAACCTGAAACACCACCAATCTTTTCAATACAATTTGAGGAGGATAAAATATACGAAGCAAAGTCTTCCTTCTTTGGTCTGCATCCTAAGGTTATGGACTAGCTAATGTTCATACTTTATTCTTCAAAAAGCCAGCAATAACTGTAATCATTGGTTCGTACCAGTCGATTTAGAAACTAGCAGAACAAATCCAATAACCACATAGCAATACTCTTTGATTCATACCTTACTTTAATGCCAGCCCAACAATCCAATTCTTTAACCGCAGAGTAAATTATCCTTGTGTATGCATTCTTTGAGATCAGCCAGGTACAAACAAAGCAAATCGCCTGAAACAATAGAACAAATAGACTAAATCGATTCAAACCCTAAGTTAATTCAGCAAAGAAAACTAATAAAGGAAATAGAAAAATCAAAAGCAGTCCAAAAATAATGGGCATATGTTGATGTTTAAGTTCTTGTAATGCTAAATTGACACAGCTAAGTTAAGTATCTTCAGTTATTGATGAACTTTTCTACTTCCTCAACAGCCCAACAGCAATAAAAAATCAACCAAGTCTTAGATCTCCAAAAATTCACAACCAAGAAGGTAGAAATAAAAGATAATGTTCAAAATCATTCAAGTCATGCATGATATATCATTAGTACAATGTTTCTAGGCCTATAGAACAAGTATGTTGCTTGTTATTTTAGCATATATGTAGTATAAACAAAGCTCAAAAGACAACTAGAAAACGAAGCAGGAATCAATTAAGGCATACCTTACCTTAACGCCAGCCCACTGATCAATGAGGCGTAGCAGAACCCGCCAATCCAATTCTTTAACCACGTTGTTTATCCTTGTGTATACACTAATACCTTACCTTAAATGCTTGTACACAAGTTGAGTATCCTGCACCAGAAAGAAACTGATTAATGTACAACACCCAATTCAAGCAAGCAAAGCTGACAGAACGCGAACAATTGCTTCAATTCAGATCACACAGAATCATAACAAATGGAAGAAATTATTGGAAATAATTAGTTAAAATACCAGACCAAAAATAGACTTCTAATCTATAAAATTGCTACTTCTCAGCTCTACTGCTCAAAACTGCAGCAACAAAAATAAAAATTCAAAACCTAATTTGTAATAGCACAAACACATTATGCTACCAAATTTTCACAAATCCTAATTCAACAATCCACACATTCAACCACTACAAAACCTTTCACAAAAACCCTAATCTTGCACAATTCATAAAGAAAAAATACAAAAGCTTGGTAATGAAGAAGACGAAGAAGAAGAGGAGGACCTTGGTTTTGGTCTCGATTTTGACATCGAGGGATTGGATTCAGTGAAGTCGTGGTGAGGATTCCAGCGACCCATTGACCGATGCAGGGGTTGAGGAGGTGGAAGCCGAGCTCAACCCATTGACCCTTCACAGATTTTTGCCTCACTGTTCATCTGGCTCCCTGCAACCATCAGAATTCAAAGCATCGATATGTATTCCATTGCAGTTGAAAAATCAAAACAAATCTTCTCTAAATTCAACAACTTTTACACACTCCAAACAAATAAGAGAGGAGAAAATGAGAAAATGATTGACTGACCCCCATTGGACAATGGTCTCATAGTCCTAGTACTCCTTGGGGTGGATGACGTAGACATCAGAGTATATTTGGGCCTTGGAGGTGGCGCTGCGGCAGCGAATCGATTTACAATTCTTCTGCGCCAAGGTTTCGTTGGGTGGCCGCTTATGGCAGTGAGGGTTTGAGTGCGAGTGGTGACAGGACCCGCCCCAGGATTTCACCCTGAAATCCGAGGTGACTCTGTGGGGTCCACCTTAGAGATAACTCTACCGAGAATTAGTCTAGTCACCCCTAAAGTGGACTACCCAAAACATTAACCCACAATAGATCAGAGCCAAAAGAAGAAGTGCGGAAGTTATTCGTCAATTATGCCTCGAACCATGTACGCCAGATCTCAACTAATAACGCCTGCAAACTGGGCATTAGAAACAAAAAGGCATAGGGGAAAGTAGACGAAAAACGTTAGCATGAGTGGACAAAAATAAAAAATTTAAAAGAAAAAGGATTTCATACTTTTCCTGTTTTCCACATTTATTCTCTTAAAAATCTGATGCATGCAACAATAACAAAACACATTTAGCTTTAAATCCAAGAATTTCAAAACGATAAACCGACTAGTCTCGCTAGTCACAACATTAAAAAAATATATCGTAAAACCGAAATCTCGTTTCTCAATAAGATAAAACTAGCCCCGCTGGCTACAGTGAAAATCGGACTACCCCGCTAGTCAAGCAACGATAAGATATGAGAAAGCAGTATCACCATACGAAAGAAGGGAGCCTCCCAGGCTCGGGTCGGAGTGTCCCACACTCTGGAGCATCCCATACTCCGCTCGACTAACCTGCAAACACATAGTAAGTGGGAAGGAGTACTAATAAGGCTCGACTACACCCACGTGAGGAGGAGAATTAAATGACGACCGAGGTATGGTGGGTAAAAACCATTCAAATCCAGTAAATCTATAAGGCTTCCCCATAAGTCCCCCGAATAAATAAAAAACACTGGTACGATTCCCAACCGTGCCCGAAAATTTTCGTAAAAAGTCACATAAATCAACAGCGTGTCCCACACGCTAAAAGAATAATTAGATCAATCGTTTCCTCGACAAAAATTCCATTTAAAATCTGAAAACAATTCATTCCCGAAATCACTTTATAAAATTTCATAAATCTCAAAACCCAATCAAATCCGAAAACCAAAATCACTACTGATAGCAAATCATCATATGCTCAAAATATAAAAGATGATAATTAAATAAAGCATTACTTTAGAGAAATAAATGCCTGCATCAATATTTAAAATCAAACGTCCACTCACAGTACTGGTTGGCGACCATGCAAACGAGTTCCTTCGTCAAGCGGTAGCTCGATATATCGTCTTGTACACAAGTACACTTCCATAAACGACAATTCGAATAAATAATTACAAACCTAAACGAAACCCGAAAATCTCTATCTCCATTACTTCTCGGATTCAACCCAAATCACACCCATAACACCAATTCCTTGATTTACATATTCCACAACGAAAACTAGGGAAATCCGACGGCCGGATTTCTCACAATTCAATCACAAAACTCTAAACTTCGGAAAATCACAAACAATTCCAAACTCCTCCAAAATTCACCAAACTTGACATACAAAGCTCTACAACATTTATATGATTTAAATTTAATGGGTTAAAAACTAGAATCAAAACACTGCCCTACACGCTACAACCGCCGCCCATAATAGCAGTGGCAGCGCCGCCGCCACCGCTACCAGCCCCGATGGCCACCAACTTTGGTAGCAGCACCTACTCAACAGTCCAATCATTTTTCACAACTACAACAAGTTCCAATTTTACCTGTAAGTGATCGAAATTGGCTGGTGAAGTTTTTCCAGAAAAACCCAAGAACCCTAGGATTTGAAATCGTCTATTCGACCTCCACACTGCAAATCGTGGCTCAAGGCTAGGGGCAAAATGATCCTTGGCAAAAACCGAACCTTCGACACCGGTTTGGCGGCTAGCGATAGCCGGAATCGCTGAAAATAGACGAAAGTTCCGATCAGCTATAGTGAACTTCACGGCTCAAAATCAAACTCCTCCAGCCAAATCACTGCAAAACACCACCACAGATGTGACTAGGAGGAAGAGGCGAGCTTGCCGGTGCCCGGATTCCGTCGTGGGTCGGCCGGAGGAGGAAGAATCGGACCGAAGAGGAGAAAAGGATCGGGGAAGAAGAGAGAGAAAACTGGGTAGGTTTCCAAAAATGGCAACTCACCACAGTAACTTTCTACATTTATAGAAAGTTACCGTGAACAGTAACTTTTACATTTTCACTTATAACTTTAGCATACGAGCTCCAATTTTTACATACCACATATGCACGCGCTCGGTTTAACGTCCTCTACGACTTTCATGAAGAACATTTTCTCAAATTTTGACCCAAACAAAAGTCAATTTTTAGGCCGCTGAATGTATCGAGACAAAGTAAAAAGTGAAAGTAGGTGTCGTTTACTGTCCAAATGACTAGTAAACGGGTAAATTGAGATATGGGATGTTACAAGTGGAGTCGCCGACGACGCGATGCAGCTGAGTAGCGGGAAGAGCAGCTTGGAGTCAGAAGCCGGGAAATGGAGAGAGAGTGTCGAGAGGACGAGAGGCTAGGTTTAATCTGAGAGAGTGTCGAGAGAGGGTCGAAGGCTAGCTAGGTTTAATTTGTTTTCTTTCTTTGTTTATTTTTTTGCCCCTTTTGGAAACTATGTGGCAATTAAACCTGGCAAAAATTTCTCAAACTTACTCACACAACAAAAACCTCATCAAACTGTCGTATGAGTGCACTACAAAAAATTAAAATGTGAAAACATGGAGGGAAACATGCTGCCTACAGCATTTTGGCTCAAAACGTTGCCGCCTATATTAAGGGTGGGCGTCCGGACCCGAAAGACCGAAGACCCGACCCAGACTGAGCAAAAAAGCCCGATTCGGTTCGGTTTTAGTATGGAAATTCTCAGTTCGGTGCAAAGCCCGACCCGAATGTATATTTTCGGTTCAGTCTCGGGCTTCAAATATTTAGAGACCGAAAGCCCGACCCGACCCGATTTCTCCTCCATCTCAACGAAACCATCTCAGCCTCTCTCACTCTCCTCCCAAGCCAGCTCCTCCTCCTCCTCCTCCTACTCCTAAACCTCCATAGACCAAAGCCTACCTCTTGGATTTCTAGAATCCTCCTCCTCCCGCTCAAAGAAGCTACCCCGGATCGTCGACTGGACCTGCATATTTAGCAACCCATCCACTGCAAATCACTAACTCGTTACAAATCGGCCTAAAGCAGCTCCCTAGCTCATCGCCACAACGAGGAGTATTGAAGCTGAAAAGGAGATGGCTCGCCGTTTTGCCCACATCGAAACCCGATCTGCAAGAAGAAGAAGAAGAAGAAGAAGAAGAAGAAGAAGAGAGGAGGGGTCAGATTTTCGTTTCAAATGGGAACAGACATGATAGTTTATATCTTAGATTCACTCTCTCTGGTATTTAGGCAAAGCCATGCCCAGTCTGTTTTTATTTCCACACCTATCAACTTTTTTACTAAAAGCTTATTCTATAGTACCACACCTCATCTCTGTCTCCACGTTGTTGCTGCCTCACTTCCCATTTTCCCAAGCATTAAAGAAAAGAAAAGCTGCTACAGCTACCAAGAATAAGAGAAAGGACCGGGTGCAAAGGAGAAAAAGAAAAGAAAAGAAAGGAAAAGAAAGGACAAAAGTTGTCTCCACCACCAAGAAAAGTTTCCAAGGATGGAATAAATATAAATTTTGCACATATAATATCAAGAGAGTCTCCTGCTCCAGTGGTTGGGAGTAAGTCTTTCGTGTAGGAGGTCGGGGGTTCAAACCTCGCCTCCTACTGAATTTTGTGATATTTTGCATATTACTGGACTAAGAGATGGGAAACTCAATTTTGGGCCCGAAAAGCCCGAAAAATGAACCGGCCAGAATGGGTTCGGTTTTTGTCGGTTTTCAGTTTACAAAAAGCCCAAACCGACAGTTTCGGGTTCGGTCTCGGTCTCACTAATTTTCGGGCCCGGCCCGACCCCAACCCTAGCCTATATTCTCACTTCACACAACAAAAAAGCATAACTTCTGTTGTCCAATTTCTAAAGCTTGCACTAGGTTTACCTAGTGGAAGACATTCAAGCAAGCTTTCTAAAAATTTGGTGCCCAGTTTTAAATCACACAACGGAAATCTCAATCACCATTGTACCTAGTAGCTCAAATTTTAGATTTCAAGAGGCAACCAAGACTCCAAAGTGGAGGAAAATCTACCGCTAAATTTTTTAAGACTCAGACAAAGGACAATACTTAATGGGCTAAATACTAGTTAGTACCCTGTGTTTTAGATCTAAAATCAATTCAGTCTCTGGACTTCTAATTTCATCAAAAACACCCTGCACTTTCAATTTTGATCTAATAGGTCAAATTCGTTAATATTCTATTATGGGTTCAAGTTATAGTTAGATTATTTGTTGAAAAACTATTTATTTTTAATAGTAGGACTCACTCCTAAATTGACTATGCAGACCACCTCCACACCACATCATAAAACATAGGCTATATATTAGCCACATTAACAAGTTAAATAACTCAGTTGTCGAAAACCTAACAAATTGGACCTATTAGATCAAAATTGAAAGTGCATGACTGTTTTTGATGAAATTATAAGTTCAAGGACTGAATTGATTTTGGACCTAAACCACAAGGAAGTAATTTGTATTTAGCCCATACTTAATTGTGTTGTGCAATGTAGTTTTGAGAAAAAAGTTATCACCTTGTTGACATTCACACAACAGAACATTACTAATACCGTTGTACAATAGAGTTCATTTAAACACACAACAGACAATTTCTGTTCCGTTGTGTGATTAACTTTTTGTAGTAGTGGTACATTTTGGGGAGAAATAGAAATAACAAGACCATTTATTGATTAACACAAGTGCAAGAAGTCATTCCATGATTAGGGCGCAACCATGGAAACAAAGAGAAATAGAAAGGAAGCATGTACAAAGAAGGAACTAGATGCATAGGAGAAATCCCCAACTTTAAAAAAATATATATATATATTTTAGAGTTAATGGCAAGTTAGCTGGGAGTTAGACAAAAAATCAAAAATTAATGCAAGAGTGATGTGTTATTTATTAGAACCGTTAGATTAGACAAAAAGTCTAGATTTTATGAAATTGAAGTAAATTCACACCCTCCTCACTTTAGAGAAGGCGGATCCGATGGGGAGATTAGTTGGCTAGCAGATAAGATAGAATTAATAAGGCGTGAGAAAGACATTATGTCTCTTAATTTGGTCAGTTTTCAACTATTTTGAAAAATAAGGTTATAAGTCATTTTGAATGCCCAAAATAGGTTATTTTTCTAAATTTCTCACTCTAATCCTCTGCGAGAGCTAAACCAAACCCAGTTCCTTACCCAGAACAAAAACTTTGATGTGACATTGTGAATCTTCTCCTCTTATCAATCTTTGATGCTAAACTCACTGATGGGGTGAGTTGCAAAACCCTAAACCCTATGTCTGTATTTATAGGAATCAAACTTAGCTCGTCCCATAAATGATACCAAGTCCTAAATCATATACAAAATGTAAACTTAAGTCATGTACAATATTGATTCATATAATTATATAGGTCATAAGGATCAGACTTTAGAGATATCATTCATACATATATATATATATATATCAGTATTAATTAAGCCAATAAGGCTTAAGGTTAAATTTTCAATAATACTGCAATTGCCCTTGATTAATTAAAACTCTAATACTATAAACTTTAATAAATAATTGATAAAACAGTAAATTAAAAATAGGAAAAAGAAAAACAGGAAAAGAGAAAAAGAAAGAAGAGAGAGAAGAAACTATTAATCTCAATGTGTGAGGGCTTTTACTAAATATGTGAGCAATGAATCACCAATTGTTATGTACCAAAGGTACATATATACAAAGGTACATAACTGAATCCATCCTCCGAGGCCCCCGATAACCAATGGCCTAAGACGGCCACCTCAGCCTGCAACCCTCAAGGCCGGCCCTGATGATATTGGTAACGGATTTCAAGTGGAGAAGATAATAGAGTTGATCTTCGCGGTGTATGTACCGAACTTTCAGGCAGAGAAGTTGGTTGGTTTGTTGAGTTTTTTTAAGTAGAGTGTCTGCCTTCATCTTCGTCTTCGGAAACTGTGCTTTTGGCTATCCTGTCGAAGATGGAGGTCTCAATTCTACGGTACTATGTTGTCAATGCCGTAAATGCAGGGAGGAGGGAGAAGGGCCAGTTAAGAAGGTGGTTTTCATAGTTTCATCTCTTGAGAGTCCTTTTTCAGTAATTTGTATAGATTTGGTGCAGGCTTTATTTATTTTTCTAATATTCTTTTGGAACTCGGTAATGTTTCATCAGTAATATATATATGGATCAAAGCATTGAAAAACCAAGAGCTCATCAAGTGTAGTGCCCGGGGAAAATCATCGTCAGTTTTGTTCTTTGGGTTAGTATTGATGGGCTTGAGTTGGTCGTGTTGGCCATTTTTTCTGTCACATATACAGGGATTTAGTTGGCATGTAAAGTTTATGTAATAACTATTTTCACTTTCCAACGTATATTTAGACTGAAAATAAAACACTATTGGTACTCTTAATTAGTTCAAAGTATTTGTGATTAATTTCAGTTCAACACATTGATGTTTTCAGTGCGATTTTCAGCCTTAATGTTGTTATTAAAAAATAAAATAAAAATAATTTATTTGACAAAGTACGTGATGTACTCAATATATAAGAGATATTTCATAAACTAAAAGATGCCATACAACATAGTGACATACATGATCATGTTCCCATCCATTGTATAGTTTTCTTCCTCATCGCATTGTTGTAGTAACAAACTCCTGTTTCCGCCACCATACAACTTCGTTAGTTTTATGCACATAGCATATTCTCAGTTCTGAAAACTAGATTGTCTAGGTTATGTATCGTCATCTATGGGATATAGGCTATCGTTCTCATAGTATGTATATAATATATGTATATGTATATACGGGTTATCATGTATGTATGTATGTAGCGCGCTAGGACAGTAGGACTCTGGCCACGTTTGTTTCCCCAGATATAAGGGATGGATATGACAAAAAAAATCATGTTTGGAGGCCCGGACATGGGTGGGCTGGAAAATTTAAATCTTATATGACATGGATTACGAATCCAATTGAAATGGTGTCATTAAATTAAATCCAACTTCGTTTCGACCCATCCTCGACAACGCCAAAACTAAAAAAGCTCATTGATCTCTTTCTCTGCGACTATCCCCGAATCCATCTTCAAGCACAGCGACTTCATCTCCATCAACAATCCCTCGCTATTATCCACCTTGCCATACAAGTCGTCAGAGCGGGCTCTCTTGAGGACCTTCAGCGCGGCCTTCTTGGTCTCCTCTACCTTGACGAGCAGGAGCTCGACGCTCTGGTTGATGGTGTTCTCTCGCTACTCGAGCTCGTCGAGGCTCTCCTTGATCTTGTGCTCTAGGGTTTGGATTTTGCGCTTGATGGCCTCCGATTTAGGAGCTTTTGATCGAGTGAGAGGAAATGGTTGGAGATCTCCTTCCAGACTAACATGGCTGTTTTGGCTTATCCAATCAGCCATAAATATATGCCTACCAAACGTGGTATTGGAAATATGCAAGACATCTCCAATCCAATCTAGTCAAGTCTGATTAGGATTGGATTTCTAATCCATGGTAATAAACACAGCCTATAGGTAATTAAGCTAGGAATATCACGGATGTGCAGCTACACTAGCAATGCATGTCGTCAAGCGAAAGCGGTAGTCGATCAGATCTAATATATATGCTTTTATCAAAGACCAAAACAACTCTAAGACAAAAGCATATGACAGAGAGACAACAGTAGCAAGCTCGTGACAATATAGAAAGTAAGCAAATGATGATATATTACTGACCCTCTTCTATTATCTTAAGCATCACTTTCCCTCCATTTTCAATCGTATTTTTTGTTCTTGCTTATTTTATGCAGCATAAAATATATGATGTACCAAGATATATGGATTTTAGTTCACATGCTTCTTCACGCACTCAACAGATTGGCCTATTTGCAAACTTGCCAACTCCGTCTATTTCCACAACTACTTGTGAACTTCTTCTTTGTCATTTACTTTATATATTGAGCTGGAAAATACCCGCCGTTTGATGAGTTCAAGTACATTAACGTGTGATCTTTTTCTATTGGCCAAGTGGATACTAGATCTTAAAACAGATCATGAATCGTTGATAAGTACAAGATATTCCGATGATTTTTGGAGCTGAAGATCAATATATAGCACTACTTAATTGACATAAATAAAGTTCCATTTATTTTTTTGGAAAGAATAAAGTTCCATTTATTCTACAATATTATATTACTAGTTTGGTTATGAGTTTTGATCCAATTTCAAATTTCGTTTTCAATCTGTGTTTAATTAACACTTGTGATTTATTAAGAAGAGACATACTTTGCAAATATTAACAAGACCAAAATTAGAGGCAAACAAACAATTACCTCGATCAATTAAGAAATTCACATGTTAAGGAGCATATTAAGAAGAATATTACTTAGAGCAAAGTCAAATAGCTAGGCCTTTTTAATTTTTGGTCACATTCCTTTAAATACTAGCTGATTCTTGTTGCATAAAGCTAATTCCCTGTTTGCATTGATCATTAGCACTGATTACATGCATGAATATTCCCCAAAAGTTTAATTCTCACATTTCCAAATTCCAAGTACTAGTGTACTACTAATGGAGAAATCACAGTCATCACCACATATCCATCCCAGTACCGCCGCTGCTACTTCATGCATATCTCTCAGCTCTTTTCACTCCTTCAAGTCCAAAGCTCCACACTTCATCCAACCCCACCTCCTAAACAGCCTCAACTCCATGGAAGACACACCAACCCTACCTCCATCCAAAACCTATGAACTAACAGCCTCCTCAATCTCATACACCAAATCCACCACCGCAACCACCACCTTTGCTCCACTTAACTTCCTCTTCAAGCCATGCACCTCCCTTTCTTCCCCCACCTACATCCTCCGCGATGTCACCCTTACCGCCTACCCCTCCCAAATCCTTGCGGTTGTTGGCCCTAGCGGGGCCGGAAAGTCCACCCTCCTCGACATCCTAGCAGCCCGAACCTCCCCCACTAGCGGCGTCCTCCTCCTCAACTCCTCCCCCCTCAACCCTTCATCCTTCCGAAAACTCTCTGCCTACGTCCCTCAACATGATGCTTGCCTCCCCCTCCTCACAGTTTTCGAGACCTTCGCCTTCGCCGCGTGCCTTCTCATCCCTAGCCCTAACAAGTCCAACATTGCCACCATCGTCTCCTCTCTTCTCTCCGAGCTCAGGCTTACGCACTTGACCAACACGCGGCTCGGCCACGGCCTATCCGGCGGTGAACGTCGCCGCGTTTCCATCGGCCTCAGCCTTCTCCATGACCCAGCGGTCCTACTTCTTGACGAGCCCACCTCCGGCCTCGACAGCACCTCCGCTTTCAACGTCATGCAGACCCTCAAGTCCATCTGCACCTCCCGTCACCGCACGGTGGTTCTATCAATCCACCAACCTAGCTTCAAGATCCTCTCCACCATTGATAGGATCCTGTTGCTGTCGAAAGGTGAAGTCGTCCATCACGGAACGCTTTCTTCTCTGGAAGAGTTTCTCCTCTCAAATGGCTTCACTGTCCCTCCACAGCTCAACGCCTTGGAATACACCATGGAAATTCTAAACCGCCTCACAGTCCCTAAACCTATCCCATCCACCACTATACCTCCATTAATTTCTTCTCCAAATTTTGATGATGGTGATGGAGCTCGACAAATGGTCCGTTACAAAAGCTCTAGAATCCACGAGATTTTGACGCTTTACAATCGCTTTTGGAAAATCATATACAGAACTAGGCAGCTACTCTTAACAAACACCTTGGAGGCCTTACTTGTGGGTTTGGTTTTGGGCACCATTTACATAAACATCGGGTTTGACAAGCAAGGAATCGAGAAGAGGTTCGGTCTTTTCGCTTTCACTCTCACTTTCCTTCTTTCCTCCACAACTGAAACACTTCCAATCTTCATCAACGAAAGACCTATTGTTCTTAGAGAAACTTCCGGTGGGATTTACAGGCTTTCGTCATATCTGATCGCCAATACCCTAGTTTTCTTGCCCTACTTGCTTGCGATTGCGATCATATACTCGGTTTCTGTCTACTTCTTGGTGGGTCTTTGCGCTAGTTGGCAAGCTTTTGCTTACTTTGTGCTGGTGATATGGATCATTGTGTTGATGGCCAACTCGTTTGTTTTGTTCTTGAGTTCCCTTGCTCCGAACTACATTGCCGGGACTTCGCTGGTGACGATTAGTCTCGGCGGTTTCTTTCTGTTTTCCGGCTACTTTATTTCTAAGGATAACATGCCCAAGTATTGGTTGTTTATGCATTTCTTTAGTATGTACAAGTATGCTCTTGATGCGCTTTTGATCAATGAGTATGGCTGCCTTGTGTCGAGGTGTATGATATGGTACTCCGATGATCGGAGCAAGAATAGTACAGAGAGTAGTACATGCATGGTGACCGGAGGCGATGTGCTGCAGAAGAGAGGGCTCCATGAAGGGCAGAGGTGGACCAACATTTACATCTTGATTGGATTCTTCGTTGCCTACCGTGTGCTATGTTTGATGGTTTTGGTCAGAAGAGTTTCAAGATCAAAGAAATAGTACTGAATTGTAATAATACATATCTTGTAAGTTGCATGGATGTTCAATTTTTTTATAATCTTGATTATATTTCAGTCCTTACTTATGGATCTGTAAATGGCCAAAAGAGTATCACATCGAGCTCTGTTTGGCTTATGTTTCAGTCCTTACTTATGTTTCTTTAATGTTAATAAATACCAAATGAAATACAGATGTTCAGTCCGAAAAGTTTGATCAAGAACATACATATATGTATAGCCATTGTATATCAAATACGTCACTATTTATTCATACTTGTTTTTGCATGTCCATATCTTCCTTTAAAGCCAGAATTTGATCTTCTAATTCACCAATCTTCAACCTAAACTTAGATAATGTTGGCAAATATATAATTAAACCTATCAATGTCAGCACAATGTGAAATACTTGGGCCCTAAATTTCACATCACATGCAAAAAGTTCATCTGATCGATCGAGGGTGCATGCCGAACTCATTGAGTGCGATATATACAGAACCATTGAGGTGTGGATAGAACTATTCCAGAGAGCTAAATGGCCCAACTTCTTTGTTTCTGTCACGGGTCGCTTTAGCAAAATGATGCGAGAGAGAGATAGAGAGAGAAAGAAAAATCCAAGGTTCTTGGTGTTGATGATGGAGCCTTTATACTATACTATTGTTATTATTCACGTACAGTTTTAACTTTTAAAGGCTTGTCGGGTGGTGATTGAAGTTAGAACAAGTTAAAATGCAGGAAACAGCAAGAGTTTGTTTTGTTGCAGAATCCACTTGAATCAGATTCAGCACCATCTTCACGGGTTCTCACCTGTTTCTTGACGACCCGTGACTGCTACTCCTCTGTCAACTCAACTCTCGAAGTTCTTCATGTCAACCTTCCATGCATGCAAACAAATACTAGGGGCGGATTCCGGATTACAAGCTGGGTGGGGTTTGAACTTCTTAATAAAAGAAATTTTTAAATGGTAGAGAATCTCGACGGTGTGAGAGAATTTTATTAATTGAAAAAAAATATACACTAGTCAGGAGGGAACATAATGAGCCTTACCCCTCAAATGCATATACAAAATTAAAGAACAAGCTTAACAATAAAATAAACGTGCAATGCAATATAATACAAGAGCATAAACTAACTAAATCTCACTCTATGAGTACATGAAGATTCCACATCTCTTAGTCTCTTACCAAATTATCCCAGCCTTTTTCTCTCATCTCCTGAAGAAGTGAATTTGTAAGTCCAATAAAGTTCATAGCATGCATATGAACAAAGTCAAGTGATTGTCAAATACTATTTGCTGCATGAATTGATGACTGTTAATTTATCTGGAGAGGAATATAAACTTATAAAGCCAGGGTTGTCGGTTGCAACTAGCCAAAATAAGCTAATACATAGCAGACTGTTTTGGGGTGAATTTTGGCGTGAGCATCGAAAAAGATGACCTAATCCCGTGAAAATGAGCTTGGAACTTTCTTCCCACTGAAAATTATTTTTTCTGAATTTTTTTCCAAATGGCCATTTTCACTAAAAAAATGTGGGTTGTAACACAGGAATTTTTGTCAAAATCGTAAAATTTTTTTTTACCAAAAATGTACTGTTTGCAAAAGTAATTTTTTAAACATTTTGTAAACTAACAGAACTCAAAAATCTTATCCCGAATTTTTTCTACGATTTTTCAGAATCAAAAAAATGAGAAAATACTAAAAAAAATTAGGGTGCGACTATTGCCACCCTACCATTTTCTTTGTTCATCCTACATGCTCATTACACCCAACATATTAATTTTGATTATTAAATTTACTTATCTAACCCATTTATGTTTCCAGAAATATCCTTATATGACATATCTAAATAAATAAATAAATAAACGAAAATCTCTCATTTAATTTATACCAATAAAAAAAACTAAAATATATTAAAGTTTCCTAATGAAATCATAATCTGATTTACTTCCATTTTTTTTTTCAATTTCAATGTTCGTCTTTTTCAATCCATGTCAAAATATTAGCAAGTTAACAACTATGAGCAATGAAGAAGGGATTGATTTTTTTTTTTTGTATTTTAAATTTATATTTTCAGTGTTCACAAAGGGTATTGCAAAGATTTTGATGAAATTAACACTAATAATTTTGTGAACTGAATAACGAATTAATGCTGAGGAGGCAACAAGTCTTTAAAAAAATAGTAATATTAAGTTGAAGATTGATGTTATCCAATGAGAAATTAAGTAGTCTTTGTATGTAATTAATTAGTTGTGTATTTTGTTTTCCCTATAGATTTGTATTTTAGAAAATTAGTGTACTTTTTAGTCATTTTACAGTTGTGTAATATAGTTTTTCAATAATTTAAATATTTGTAGAGTGAACTAATAAAATTGTAGGGTGTATTGTACAGTGGCGTAGCCAAAAATGTAGTTAAGAGGGGTCAAACTTACATAGCTAGTCGATTAAGTGAAAAAAAATAAAAATAATAACCGACTCGATTTAAAATACTCTTTCCTAATCTACAAATAATCACCTAATACAGTTTTTTTTATCTCCAAACTATTTTCCTATGATGACAAAAAACAAAAAGAAATATTTACATAAGGATGAGAAAAACAAATCAAGGAGAGGAATAGATATACAAAAAGAAACACATTTGTTTGCAAGAATAAGGTGTCATAAGCTAGTTAATAGTAACTATTTCAGTATTTTGTTACTTTAGAAGGGGCAAATTGAGTCAAGTAGCTCATATTTTTCTTACATAAAAGCAAACACTTCAGGCAAAATGGAGTTCATCAAGATGGTGAGCAGGGTCAATTGACCCTTCTGATGTCCATGTAGCTACGCCCTTGGTATTGTAGGGTGGCAATAGCCACACCCAAAAATTATTCCACATTCCGGTATTCCACAAGTTAAGGCTTTACACACCTCTTTTATAAATCTTGCTTAACGTATGAAAAAATTTAGTCGCAGGAATTTTCAAGAAAAAAGTGTCGAACACCACAAGGTTTCACCCTATTAACAATAAAAAAAATCTAAATATGATGGCTGTTCTATACGGGCTTCAATCCATTGGGCTCACATATACATTTTCCTGGATTTTAAACTATTGAGATCTCTTCCAAATGTCCTAGACAAAGATTAGGGACAACGTTGGATGTCAAAACCAGAAGCATTAATCACGTAATTCTCTTTTGAAAATATCCCAACACCAATATTAAAACATTTATTTATGTGACACAAACATGCCATCCATGACAAAACACGATTTCACTTACTGCATAAGAAGCCCTAATATTCTTATACCATATAACATAGGGAACCTTAATAGTAATGGTCAAAGTACTTGTGGATAGGTACTTTATTACATGCTCGATCATTCGATTGAGTTGATCACAACGAATTTCATTTTTGCTTCCACAGCTGAGCCAACTTGGCCAAGGAAGCAACAGAAGACCCGCCTTCTTCCTTGGCCTTCACGCCACCAGTTCTAAACTCCAAAACCCTCCCTCTTATTTCATCCCCACTCTTGGAGTCCATCAACTCCCTCACTCGCTTCTCCAACTCGTCCGCACTCACAAACCCGGTTTCGGACTCTTTCACCCCCACAGCCACCTTCATCTCCTCCACAAGAAACACCCTGCCCAGCTTTTGCTCGGCGTACAAAGGCCACGCAACCATCGGCACCCCATTACACACTGCTTCCAAAACCGAGTTCCACCCACAGTGAGTCACGAACCCGCCCACCGAGTCATGACTGAGTACCTCCACCTGAGGCGCCCACTTCCTCACCACAAGTCCCCTATCCTTTGTTCTTTCCACAAAACCCTTTGGCAATATTTCCTCCAAACTTGGCTCCTCTACCGGTAACTCTTCTATAGGTGGATTACGTACCACCCACAAAAACCTCTGGCCACTTTTCTCTAAACCTAAAGCCATGGCCTCCAACTGTTTGATAGAAAACACTCCCATGCTTCCGAAACATAGAAACACAACGCTGTCTTTGGGCTGGTTGTTTAGCCACTTCAAGCTCTCATGCTCATCATTATCTCCACTCTTCCCTGAGATCAACGGTCCGACGGTGAAGATCGGAGGTGTAGGTTGGTTCGGCAAGCACAGTCCAGCCCTCAACGCTTTGAGGGCTCTCTCTTCCAGCAGATCAAACGTGTTGAGAATGATTCCATTGGACTTTGCCATGTGAGTTGAAGTCGAAAGGAAGCTCTTGTAGAAATTAGTAGAGCGGTCAAACAACAGCTTGGGCATTGCCGAAACAGGAATCGGCGGCATGCCCGAAATGGAAATCTGGACGTCGCCAAAATCAGACAGACTGTTGGTTGTGCGATGGAAGGTGGGGATGTTGAGTAAGACAGCAAGACTCCTTCCTGCGGAGGTGTAGAAGTAGAATGTAGGGATGTTGAGGTCTTTCGCGACGTCGAACAATGCGTCGCAAAACATGTCGAGGATAAGGGCTTTGAGGCTTGACTTAAGGGTTTGGAGGACTTGGAGGATGTTGGGGATTTGGAGACGTGCATATTCGAAAGGGAGGTTGAGCTTCTCGATGTGTTCTGGAAGAGAAGAAATGGTTGGGAGATGGTGGAAGTTGATGGCAGGGTTGTCGGCAGAGACGGCTTTGATGTAGTTTGTCAACTGATCATTGGAGCTGGCGACCAGTTTGGCGGTGGCTGCAATGGTGGTTGGCGCGGTTGAGGCGAGGATTGTGATGGAGAAAGAAGGGTGGTGAGTGAGTAAGAGTTTGCCAAGCTCTACCATGGAAATTAGGTGGCCTAGTCCTGGATACGGATACAAAACTATAGCATCACCACCCATTTTTAGACCAATCAATTGCTGTAAAACTGGATCTATATATGATGGATTTTCTTGTACATCTTCATTGAAATATATAGGAACTACAGTGCTTCTCAAATAAATAGCGCATTAAAGACCTGCTGACCTTGTAGCTCACCGTTCAATACCAACCAAATTTTCATTCACATTCCATTCAACTTTTTTCCGCAACATTCTTGAATGCCAACTAAACTTCCATCCGCATTCCGTTCAACTTATGAAGTTGATAGTATTTTGGGCAATAAATGTAAAAAGGAAAATGAAGCACTTCCATCATCAATCAAGCACTTCCCTCGAGTGGAAAATGAAGATGGGAGTTGAGCCAAGGTTGGTAAGGTTCAGACCCAAAAAAAAAAACTTTGAAAGTACACGTCTTATACAAACTCAAACATCCAACATCCAAAATTTTAGAGTTATCTATAGCACTCTGGAGTATTGAACTGAATCATTAGACTAGCTTATTTGATGAGACATGCTACAAACAACTTTTCTTTTTACATTTTCATCCATAGTTTTCTAAATATTTTCTTCATTACTTAATACAACTCAAAACTTTGGAATCAACTCAATCTCGACTCGACAACTCAATGAGTTTGGACAAGTCATGAACTGCTGATTGTGATGGAAAACCCACCTTATATTGAAAGCTTAGGAGGGTTTTATAGTCATTTGGCATTCCTTTTCATTTAGTTGATGGAATCTATCTCCATCAAGGTAATAACCACGACCAGACTAAATAGACTAGTTATATAGCTAGGAGGGCCTTGCACGACCCATGTCGCCTTTGATGGGTGATGGATACCTATCTACTCGCCGGGAAGGGGGGGGGGTAACCACCATTCATTCATGTTGACCAAGGGCACTATTGCGATGGGACTGCAGTAGCAGGACCAAGAAATAATGGGGTATAAATGAAAGTAAATTTGTACAAAGATTACTCACAAACACAGTATCTATCATTGCAATTCCGCAGCTTCTACAAAGATAAGACAACTGCGGTACAACAAGCATAACATCAGTAAAATTGATCGAGAAATTGTAAGAGTCTCAGGCAGACTAATTGAAGCAGTGCTGTAACAATAACACCAACTCGTCATAAGAAAGTCCAAGCAAATGAGTTAAAGCTATCGACATTCATCTGGTTTGCTTTTGGCCAAAGCTACTAAGTAATAACTTCCCAGCTTCTTATATCGGGTGTCGTTTCATAAAAGCAGTAAAAAAGGTCAAGCGTAGCAGCAAAATATTGGGGAAAATACAAGAAAAAATTGCAGCTTTTGTTCTATGAAACCCCGCCAAAGTAGTTTCATATATTCCAATGATATAAACAAACGATCATATTTCTAGATTATACCAAAACCATTTATCGTAAACAAATAGAAAATCACATAATCACACTAATCACCCAAGTCCACATGGGTGAAAATAGTAGCATTCCTATCTGTAGAATATTTAAAATGAAGTTGCAGGCTCCACAAGTAATTTCAGTAACCTGCATCTCAACCAAAATGATCATCTGCTACAGGCCAGGGTAAGGTGAATGATGCAAAAAGAGGCCGTACAGTTCAGGTCCGTGGCCAACATGAAGCAGTAGTACACATAGCTCGAGCTACTAGGGAATGCTCCTTTTTTTTTTTTTGAAAGGAGGGGATGCTCCTTACATACTGGTCAAGAGTTGTATTAAATAGCTCACACCTGCAAACAATATTAGGATTTAAAAAGTTCTTATTTATGTGAAACCTTATGAAGGATAAAACAGACAGAGATAAAGTTAAATCCTGTACTGAAATTACTTGAAAACAGTTACAGAGACAAAATGAAAGAAAACAAAAAGGCAGAAAATGTACTCATCGTTTGGTTAGTGTTGCAGAGCAAATAGTTTGTTCTGGTAATATGAAATCAGAGTTGGGTATCACCGAGTATTGAGGTGCCTAAAAACTGATTAAAGAGACCCACACAAAAATAGACTTGCAGTCCTCTAGACATTGAAACACTATGGTCGCCTCAAACTTCTGGAGTTTCATTAAGCAGTAGATTTTCAAAAAACACCATCCCAGTTTTCATAAATTTTATTTATCACTCATGTCAATTACAGTTTAACCTCAAAGACCTGGTTGGATATACTTGACTCAGCCTTGATTCCACGATTCGACCAGTTTAGTTAATGCAATCCAAGATGTCCCGGCTTCACTCAGAGCAGCATTTGCTTCACTCTTCAAGGCCTTGGTCCTCTTCCTGATTGACTCTCCTTTCTCCGAGTCCATCAACTCTCTAACTCGCTTCTCCACCTCTGTTGCATTTACAAAACCGTCTAGTGACTCGTTCATTGGTAAAGCAATCTTTATTTCCTCCACCAAAATAACCCTATTAAATCTCTGCTCAGCATAGAGTGGCCAAGACACAATTGGCACCCCAGCACACACTGCCTCCAACACCGAGTTCCACCCACAGTGACTCACAAACCCACCTAGAGAATCATGATTCAGCACTGCCACTTGTGGCGCCCATGACTTCACTATAAGACCCCTATCCTTAGTTCTATCCAAAAAACCATCTGGAAGCAAATAATCCAAATCCGGATCCACTTGACCTGCAATAGCAACGCTTTGATTATGAGAAGGTGGATTACGGACAACCCACAAGAACCTTTGGTCACTCCTCTCTAACCCCGCAGCTATTTCCCCCAACTGCTCCTTTGTAAACAATCCTAAGCTACTACACTGCCACTTGGCTGTGAGTCCAGCCATGTCAAACACTCAGACACATCATCATTACCACCACCTCTTTGATTGTGAGCAAAGATTAACGGACCTATGCAAAAGATGGGTGGTGTGGGAACATCTTCAGGCAAGCATAGTCCATCTGATATTGCTCTGATGGCCCTAGATTCGAGTGATTCAAACGTGTTCACGATAATCCCAGCTGATTTGAGAAATTGTGTTGAGTTTTCTAGGAAGCACTCATAGGCCTTGTCATTACGTACCAAAACTGGTTTTGGCATATCAGAGGAAGGTATTGGTGGTACTCCTGGAATAGAGAGAAGGGTGTTAAGGTCTTTGAGGCTCTTGTCAGTGTTTTTGTGAATAGCAGGGAGCGTAAGAAAGGAAGCTAGGCATCCTGCACCAGATGTGAAGAAAAAATATCCTGGGATATTCAGATCAATAGCGACAGAAAGCCCAAGACCACAGAAGAAGTCCATGATAAAAGCTTGAACTTTAAAGTTGTTGGAGATGGAAAGGAGGGCTTTGTGGACGTTGGGGTTGTTGAGCCGAAGGACCTCAAAGGTTAGGGTTTCATGGTTGGGAGAGGAAGTGGAGGAGGGAGGGAGACAGATAGTTGGGAGATGGTGGAAGATGATGGAGGGAGTAGTGGCAGAGACAGAGGCAATATATGGGGCGGTGTCATCGGCTCTGTAAGGTGGGGTGGTGATAAGTACGTGGATACTACACTAAGGATGGCAAGTAAGTATGAATTTGCCCAACTCTACCATGGAAACCAAGTGGCCAATAGGTGGTGATGGGTATAAAACAATCGCCTCCATGACTGCTCTGTCTTTGCTGGTGGTGATGGAAAATGGCGTTTCCTTAAAGTCTCTGTTTTCCTTTATAAATACAGTCTCGTTCTGCTTTTGCTTTTCCCTTTGATGGAATTTATCTCAATCAAAGATTAAGCCGCGTGGGTCCACGTTCTGCTTTTGCTTTTCACTTTGATGGGAACTTATAAGCCGTGGGTCCACGGATTTTTGACTGTATGGCCATAAAATAAGGGTGAGGGATGCTGGTTAAAACAGATTAATAGGTTAGACAACTACTAGTCTACCACTTAAAGAGTTAAAGGTAACAGAAAAAAACAAGATCTATGGTATACTTGGTCAAGTATGGTGGCTATAATATATTAAGCTGTATATTATATGACGACAAATGGGAATCAACAAAGACTCAAAGAGTAATAATGGGTTTACATGACGACAAATTTACCAGAAGATTCCTCAGATAAACTACTGTGAAGACTGAAGAGATACTACATTGTTGGTGTCATTGTACAAAGAGCATTAAACATAGCAAATAACGATAAAACAAGAAACTAGAAGAATTTATCAATAGTATTCATTTGCAAGTCCTGCGAAATTCAAAAATGCACTCTAGACAAAATAAAAAAACAAATATGATATTACATGATGCCATAGAACACCTAAGGCGACAAGTTTAGAGCATTTATCATTGTGAAATTCGAAAAATAACTGCAAGCAAACTCCACTACATAGGTACTTTCTATAAACTGGATCCAGAACAAAATGTCCATCTGCTTCAGGCCGGGAAAAGGCTGGTGTTGCCAAAATGAAGCAGTTACATACAGGTTATACTTTGACATGCTCTTTCCCCTCCTCTTAGAGACAAAAAAAAAAAAAAAGGAAAGGGAAAAGAGAAAGAAACTCTCACAAAAGGACAAGCAAGTAGTGAAGCAACTAGATACTGCAACACTGGTGATCAAATGTTACCTTGAGCTTCTAGGAAATGCTCCTTACATATTGGTCAAGAGTTGTATTAAATAGCTCACACCTGCAAAGAAAAATCACTTGAATTTTAAAGATTTTCACTTGACCATAAAATTATTGAGATTTCATAAACCAAGCAGAAGAAAAAAAAAAAAAAAAAAAAAGAGAGAAAAAAAAAAACAATGGCAGAAGTCTTCACGGTTTCTGAAGAGAGAAAAGTGTGTTCAAGTTATATCATATATTGAATTGAGGTGCCTTAAGCCACCAGTTAATTACATAAATAGACCTGTATAGTTGCTTTCCCCTAAACATTAAAATGATTAACCTAAGACTACAAATTGAGCTATTTGAGTCAGCCTCATCAGCTGCGTGCAACTACTATGATTACACTATAAACTTTCATAAAGACATATCTCAGTTGGAGTTCGGGTTCAAATTTGCTGAACAGTCAATTTATAATAGCATGTCTGCATGATCCCCTTATCCCTTAGGCATAAAGATATAAACAGGTTATGAAGAAGGAGAAGTATCAGATGAGCTAGCGTATGCAGAAAATCAATGCAGAACAAGAAATTGTTCAAAAAATCAGTCCTGTTATAAACTTATAATGCACGCAACATGTAGCAATACAGTTTACTGACCATCTGGTTAATTTCCTTTAATAAGATTAAAATAAAACATCATGTATGACAGTATTGGAAGTAAGTTTCATTCTGAAGATTAAATAATACTAGATCACATTGATGCGACCGTAATCACTCACCTAATAGGAGTTCCAGGAGTATAGAGTGGGTTCTTCACAACATACTCAACATACAAGTTGTAAATGTACTTCAAAGACTCCCGCAAATCCCCAGTCCTAGGATGCGTAATCAATATAATCTGCACAACCGAGTAAGAACTATAATAACTGTAACAAAAACACTAAATACAACCTAAGAAAAGGTACAATCCCCCCCAATTTGCAACCTAAAAACAAAATTCAAGTTTGAGTACACACACTATCAGCTAAGCAAGTAACAACAAATTACTCGAAAACTTGAAATGATCTACTCCGGAAACAAAACCTTTCGATGTAAGCTAACCGATTTCTGGATCTAAATGCCAATCAGTGATGAAAAAAGTGAGCTAACCTTTATACCAGAAGGGCTCTCCATGAAACTAAGCTTGTAGGTATTGGTCCGAAAGCTATGAAACGAACAGCCCTGACCAGGCAATTGAGGCACTCCTAGGTTCCCTTTGTCCACGCTTCACCAAAAACACAAAAAAAAAATTCAGAACAAAATTATTAGGAAATGAAATTCATAGCACAAGATCGATGGACGAGAGAGTGAGAGATCAATACGCGGTGGGGTCCATCTTAGCGGTCAAGGACTTGAGGGAGAAGAGGAGGCCGAACATGAGCTTGTGATCTTGTTGGGCGTTGAGGGTGTGGAGAGGACGGTTCCATTCTCGGTAGAGCAAGCAGACGCCGTTGCGGTTGAAGACGTACATCATGTGCCCGTTGTTTCCCGACGCCGTCGCCGCTGGCAGCGACGGGCTTATCTCTGTTCCGCCGAAGAATTGCATCTCTCTCTCTCTCTCTCTCTATTCTGATCGGAGATCTCTTTGGTATGTAGAGCACTAGAGCCGCTTCTTGTTTTGGTTAAAGTCACTATTTTGTTATGGGCTTTTTGGGCCTTTACTATTATATGTAAATGTGGGTTTCTTTCAGAACCAAAACGCGCGTTTTGGTTTAAGACCTTGATTTCAGTATTTACTGTTGGATTTGTGGGCCTTTGTCCGTTATTATCTGTAGTTATGTACTGGGCTTCTGGAAAGGCTGGGCTTCAATAACTGAGATGGAGGTTGTTCATCAAGAACAAATGGTAAAACACATATTCGAGTGCCTCTTCTTCATGAGTTTTTTACCATATCAAACCAAACCTACGGCCGTAAAATATAGCCGTAGGCAAAACACGGTTCATATTAATGTGTTTACAAAAAAAAATTTATACCCGTCGGAGGAGGTTTCAAGCAGCAGTTTAGACATCTTGCATTGGCTCGGAGAGAACTAAGCAAGACAATGAAATATCTTTTTGCTGTTTATTTACTGTGAGATTTGCTATTTTAATATCGCACTTCCACTAATATAAAACATAAAGTTGCTTTATGAGAACCTAAATAACCTAAAGTCCATAGCTGAAATCCGTAGATTATTTCTCATTTGTAAAATTTTTATAATCAAGTTGCTGATCGATGATCATGAGAACCAAAAGTATCTACTTCAGGCTGTGGTGAGGGTGAATGGTTGCAAAAGAAGTCAATCATTCTTTAACATGATCTTTCCCTCCCTTTAATTTGTTTAGTTTTCAATAGCAATTATACAAAAAGTCAATAACACAGAAGAAGATATTGCCATATTGTTGACTGAATGCTACCTTGAGCTTCTAGGAAATTCTCCTTACATATTGGTCAAGAGTTGTGTTAGAGCGTAGCTCGTAACTACAAAGATCGATGTTACTAGGGAACTTCGGAAGTTAGGAAATTTTCATTTGTGACTACAAAGTTTGACTCTGGAATAGTGAATTAACATAAAAACAAATGGAGACACAAAAAGTAAAGAAACAAAGGAAAGAAAATAATAGCGCAAGAAGACAAAAAACAATCAAGTAATATCACAATAGAATTGCCATCACTAGGTATTTGAGATGCATAAGCCACCAGAAAGAAGAGAACTGCTGTCACATAAATATCAAAAATGATAAGACTAAGACTAAGATGGCCGGCCAATTGGGGACTCGGTAACCTTGAATCAGACTCATCTTCTACCGATTACAATACAACATTTCCAAAGGGGACTCGGTTTTATTTAGTTTGGAAACAAATATCAAGTACAGTTCTAAGTAATAAACTTAGTTGAACTAGATCCTGCGTTAGTTCCATGATTCAACCAGTTTAGCTAATGCGACCTTAGATGTCCCGCCTTCACTCGGTGCAGCATTTGCTTCACTTCTCAGAGCCTCGATCTTCTTTCTGACTGACTCTCCTTCCTCCGAGTCCATCAACTCTCTAACTCGATTCTCCAGCTCATTTGCACTCACAAACCCACTTTTTGATTCGTTCACCGGCAGAGCAATCTTTATTTCCTCAACCAAAACAACTCTATTTAATCTCTGCTCTGCATAGAGTGGCCAAGCCAACATTGGCACCCCAGCACATACCGCCTCCAAAATTGAGTTCCACCCACAGTGACACACAAATCCACCTACTGAATCATGATTAAGAACTTCTACTTGTGGCGCCCATGACTTCACCACAAGCCCCCTATGCTTGGTTCTCTCCAAAAAACCATCTGGAAGCAAATAATCCAAATCCGGATCCACTTGGCCTGCAATAGCCACGCTTTGATTATGAGAAGGTGGATTACGGACAACCCACAAGAACCTTTGGCCACTCCTCTCTAACCCCACAGCTATCTCCTCCAACTGCTCCTTTGTAAACAATCCTAAGCTTCCAAAACAAAGGAAGACCACACTTCCACTTGGCTGTGAATCCAGCCACGTCAAACACTCGGGCACATCATCACTACCACCACCTCTCTGAGAAATGATTAATGGTCCTATGCAGTAGATGGGCGGCATGGTAATATCATCAGGCAAGCATAGTCCATCTGATAGTGCTCTGATAGTTCTAGGTTCAAGTGATTCAAAAGTGTTTACGATAATCCCAGCTGATTTGGTCGAGTGGGTTGAGTTCTCTAGGAAGCATTCATAAGCCTTGTCATTGCGTTCAAGAAATGGTTTCGGCATATCTAAGGAATGTACTGGTGGTACTCCTGGCATAAAGATGAGGGTGTCAAGGTCTTTAAGGCTCTTGTCAGTGTTTTTGTGAATAGTAGGAAGGTAAAGGAAGGAAGCTAGGAACCCTGCACCAGATGTTAAGTAAAAGTAACCAGGGATGTTCAGATCATTAGCAATGAGACCACAGAAGAAGTCCATGATAAAAGCTTGGACAGTGAAGCTGTTGGAGATGGAAAGGAGGGCTTGGTGGACGTGAGGGTTGTTGAGGCGGAGAACTTCAAAGGTTAGGGTTTCATGGTTGCGTGTGCCGGAAGTGATAGAGGGAGGGAGAGAGACAGTGGGGAGGCGGTGGAAGATGATGGAGGATGTAGTGGCAGACACAGAGGCAATGTATGGGGCGGTATCATCGGCTCTGTAAGGTGGGGTGGCAAGGATTATGTGGATGCTTAGTGAAGGATGGTGAGTAAGTATGAGTTTGCCTAACTCTACCATAGAAACCAAGTGACCTATGGGTGGTGATGGGTATAAAACTATAGCCTGAATAGCATCCATAGCTCTATTCTGTCTTTGCTGGTGGTGATGAATTACACCTCTTTCGATTCTTTGAAGTATAACCAGTATAAATGAGGGTGTTATAACTTGTTTTGATGACTTTGATGAACCTGTCTCCATCAGGGTACCATCTAAGGTCGGTCCACATGTTTATGCAATACATGGACCATAAAATTTCGAAGTCCACATGTTTATGCAATACATGGACCATACACCCAGCAGAATAAAATTGACAAGAGAAAGACTTTGAAAACAGAGAAGATTAAGGTAATAACTCTTGTATATTTGCTTGATGTGTTCATCAGTTCATGTACAGTAGGATGCTATTTATACAACGTACAATTGATGAAGACCTAGCTACTACTAGACAATAGATCACATGTGCTATCCGAAGGAGTTGGCTAATGTACAATTGAAGTGTGTGGTTTTGGTGAAGTCCGGAGCTGACATATAGCAACAAATCTGGTTTCTTGTACAATTCAGTGCACGAGTTGTCTGCTCTCCTCTAGGCTACTGCATGTGGTGATCATCTTGCTGTGAGATTGTAGTGTTATTACTAGCAACCAAGTGTTTTACTATACCCAGTACCACTTGTCATTTCCAGTAGTATACCAACAAATGCTTCTATATTACACCGAACAAACTTATCGGAGCAAATATGGATATTACATGCCACAATACACCTAACGACAACAGTGATAACATCAGAGCATTTCTCAATTCTCACTGTAAAATTCTAAAAACCAAGCCGGGAACTAAATTAGTAATTTTTTTTTTTGATACTATTAGTAATTTCGTCTTTTCAAAATGAAGTAACATACACGGTACTTTGACATGCTCTTTCGCCTTTCTTTTATGTGCTTCGCCTTTTCTAAAAGCAAGCAACTACTCATTGGGTACAAATTTTAGCATCCAAAGTTTTTCATTTCAATTTTTCACCAAATTTGACAATACTGTACAGATGATGATAAAGGAAGCTAACGTTCAAACCAGAAGGGGTTTGCGTGAATCTAAAGTTGGACTTATCGCTCCCAACACTGAAAATAACAGCAGCCTTGACCAGGCAACTGGGGCACCACCTAGGTTCCGTTTCTCCACACTTCCGCCAAAAAGATCATTATTTTCAAGATCAGCAAGGAGGAAAAAATTGACAGCAGAAGAAGATTGAGGAGGAGACTTCATACACAGTGGGGTCCATCTTGACAGTGAGCTGACATCTTGTTTCCGATGTTCTCCGGCGGCAGCGATTTGCTTATCTTCGCTTATTTTCTTTTTCACGTTCCCAAGTCCGTTCAACGAAGCAGCTAACACGAACCAAAGATGGGCTTTTTTTAAACCAAAACGCACTATTAGCATACTGGACATGTCACATGTACTTGGATTTTGGACTGGGCCTCACTAACCAAGAATTCAAGTTCTTCGGCAACCTCAGTGCCTCTTTTCTACTCGGTGTTGAATGCCCCATAGATTCAGGCACAGACCGGTGGTTCAATTCAGTATGAAAACCTTCACGTACCGTTTCTATAATTCTTTTTTTCACTCATCAGAAGAAGGTTTCACAGAGCAGTTTAGACCATCCATGCATACACTCACAAGCAGAACTAAGCAAGACATAGATTCAGATCACCAAGGCATACAGGAACATAGAGGTACTATTAGACACTTGAAACTTGTTCCAGATGAGTTCGGCTTTGAGAGGTACCGAGTACATAACAAAACACAAAAGACCAAACGCAAAAACAAACCTAGGTGACCATCGGCAAAAGAATAGACACTAACTGAAAAACAAAAAACTAAACAGCGTCCACCAAAACAAAAGGCACTCCAAATAGGTTACATCACTGTCCAACTTGAGTAAGAGCTTAGTACTCCCATTTCTTCATCTCCATTCCATCAGGGGCACTTCCCTCGACCTTCTTGTTGCCCACTTCTTTCCAGTTTGTCGAAAGCACCGTCCCGTTTGACTCCACCTGGTACAGTTTGAAAACACATATTAGGATGCAACTTTGTTGGTTTCAAATTTTCAAGGCAACCTTCAAATCATTACTAGTACTTCCACCAGATTATAGTTTCTATTGTGGTATCAAACACTAGAAAGGAGTGTCTTACAAAAGATATTTTCATGGCAACCTTCAAATCACAACTAAAAATTTTACAAAAATGAAGAGTTTCCATTTTGGTATCAAACACTAGAAAGGAGTGTCTTACAAAAGATTTTCTCATGGCCCTTCTTGTGTCCTCATCAGCATCCTTGTATATGTCTTGGAAAAATTTGTTCAAAGCTGCATCGCCATCAAGCTTCTCATCTTTCTCCTGGAAGCAGAGCACACAGAATATTTACCCAAATCAATTAGGTTAAGAGACAAATGGAAAATCAACTAGGATAAAAGGCAAACCTCCTTCTTCACTTCGGCTTCGAGCTTGTCCCAATCTACCCGCTTTGGTTTGGAGGATGGGTAAGATGGCCTTTGGGCTCCAATAACTGTGAGCAGTTACATCTAATTAGCACCAATTTTACATAAAATTGGAACCGATTATGAGTAGACCACAAAAAACATGGCCACTGGTTATAGGAATATTAATGTACCTGGGGCATTGACCTTTAGAGGAACAGGGTTATCCTTGCTGAACTCAAGAGATGTCCACTGTATGGATTCAGCTTTGGCCAGGCGAATTTCAACCTTGGTAGACAAAACATCAAATCTGCACTTTTCAGGAATGATCTGTTTCCAAAAAACAAAATCCCAAGGATTAATTTCTCATCCAAAAGTGTAAGGCTATGCCTTTCCTAATGCATATATAAACCTAGCAAATGGCTGAAGGGTATAACAGTTGCTTCGGCTAGAGTAAAGGCAATTTTGTGCCACTCATTTCTTACATAAAATGGAGAAAACAAGAAAGGGCACTCTAGAGAATTCTCTATATATACATGACATCATTAACAAAGAAGATTCCTCAGCACCATAAATAGATGCAATACCTTCCCAAACAGGCGAGGCTGAAAATGATATGTATCTTCACCAGGAACATCAATGCTGACACTTAACTGCAAACAGCCAACACAAGTAAATCATGCAGGCATAAAACTTGTACAAAGAGACCCGGAAAAAAAAATTAATTTAGGCATGTAGTGTTCAGAAAATAATAGGCAAGAAGCATACTATTTGTTCACCAAATTCAACAGCAACATCTTTGGCTGGTATGCCCTTTGCAAATATAGTCACGACCACTTCTTCAGGCTTCTGGTAGAATTCATGCCTGAAATACAAACCATGAATCTGAGTGACCAGGGTTCTAATCTAACTAAATTCAAAACATCATAATGCACAATCCAGAACAACCTAGAAAACAAAAATTTGATGCAGGAAGCAGGAATTGCCAATTCAATAATTGGTGATCATTCTGCTGTAATGACTGACCTGTATTTTGGTTTGACAGGTGCTACTGTCACCTGATCGGAAGGCGGGTTCACTGGCTCAACATCTTTTGCGGCTGTAACACTCTCTGTAGTGGTTGTTTCCATTGGTTGCTTTGGTAGCTCGTTATTTTCCGCTGATTGGACAAGAAACAGTACTCCATAAGACAAAAGGAACGTAACTAACATATCAAAGAGTTATTTCCTACATTACCAAAACCAAATTAACAGAACAGAGCCAACTGATTGGACAAGAAACAGTACTCCATAAGACAAAAGGAACGTAACTAACAAATCAAAGAGTTATTTCCTACATTACCAAAACCAAATTAACAGAACAGAGCCAACTATCTTATAGAGAAAAGCTTGTCGCAAACTAACAGCGCACCTGCTATGAGCTCATCACACTCTTTTATCAGATTAGCGAATCTAGGTTCCTCTGGAGCATAAGAAGCACCAAGTTCCAATGCTGCCTTTGCAGTCTGATATTCCTCAAGCTTCAGGCAGGCAATTCTTGTAACACAAACAAAAGAGAAAGACATCACTAACTACATAAACAGCACAAGTCAAGGCCACGACATCAAAAACGGCATGTATCAAATTCAGAACTTTTCTAGCAAACAGCCAACACATGCAGTACTTAATTTCCATTTCCATTTCCATGTAAACACTGACCAATACTTAACAGTTTAACACAATTCAATGATGCAACATAACAAACAGAGCCGATCTTTTTATAGACTGTTCTAATTAACATTTACAAGCAATCCAATCACCACTACGAGCAATTCTAGCAAAGAGCCAATAAATGCAGTACTTAATTTCCACTTCCATGTAACTGCTGACCAATACTTAAAACAATTTAACACAATTCGATGATCCTTCTCTTCTAGTTCACAGTTACAAGCAATCCAATCACCACTACGAGCACGAAATACCAATCCCTAATCAGAGTCTAAAACTTCAAACCAAAACCTTCAGAATCCACATTATAAACAGCAAAAACCACTCGAATCATAAGTCTGCGTAGCACAGAGTACTCACCCCTTGCGCAAGTAGGCCTTGTACAAAGACGCGTCCAATTCAATCGCCTTGTTCGCATCCGCAACCGCCTCTGAACCAGAAAACCCCAAACCCAGTCAGTTCACCCAAAAAAAAAAAACGCAATTCAATTCCTTCAATTTTAGGTCTCAGAAACGAAACAAGAAGACGACGAAGCAGAAGAAAAGTCGTCGGAAATTGCAGAAGAGAGAGAAGGGGTTGTTTACCGGTGAGATTATTGGCTTTGATGTTGGCCTGAGCGCGGTCGGAGTAGAGCTCGGAGTTGTTGGGATCGATGGCGATGGCCTGGGTGTAGAGGTCAACGGCGAGCTCGAAGTGGTCGTCGATGAGGGCCTCCTTGGCCTGCTTTTCGAGATCGGAAGCCATGAAGACTTTGGGAGATGGAGGAAGAAGAAGGGTCTAGAAAGTAGAGAGAGAGAGAGAGAGAGACAGACTGATTGACTGACTTGTGGTGGTGCGGTGGTGGCAATATAGAGAGTAAATATATTCGCTAATCATAAGACTAGGGAAAAGACTTGGATAATTCTTCGAATTTTCGTAATTTTTGGGCTTTGGCGGTATCTGTTGTTGGACTTCAGCCCGGCCCGCTTTTGAACTAGTTTCTTTAATATTTTATGTTTTGTATAATATGTTTATGGGAAAATTTTCCTCGTTATTACTCAGTGTTGAGCCATTCATTGCTCTGGTGATTTCCTATTATACGAGTCTTTTACAACTTGATAGTGTCTTATAGGCCTTTTCATTATATTCACATTCATCTACGGTTAGATTATTTATCCACTTTGTCAATTGTCGATAAATGATTGAATCGCATTTAAATGTTTATTGTAAGTTTTACACATGACTCGCATTTTTTATCTTTTGGTTTGGGAAAAAAATACCTGGGATGTGTTATGAAACATTGTTAAGGTCGTGTCCGTTAAAGTTTGGGATAACAGACTATATACGTTTGTGCATGGCCCTTTTTAATGATTTTGTGTAACTTCTTTTCTTGAGATATATGCTAAAGAACTATTCGGATTTTTTTTTTGAAATAGTGGTTAATTAAATGTCTGTTGTTGCTTTGTAATTATATATGCTTTATAGAGAAACTTAACGTTTGGCGGAAGGCAAGTTCCTTATCCTTTTCTTCGATCCTTCCATGTTTCTACTTTGATATATTCCACCAAAGCGTTAGTGTACGTGCAAGAATGAAAATGCACCAAGAGCAATAATTAAAAATACCCCTAGATAGCAAGATAGAGATAGCAAGCTTCCTACGGAGCGTCCATTTATTAATTAGATGGTATCTATAGGTTTCAATGAAAATGAATGCATGTACATTATATTTGATTAGTCTTAGGATTTTGCTTTAAATCTTTTGTTCATCGCTCATTTATGTCATAACCCGGTTGTCCGAGTGAGTCACAGTTGTAATGTCTCCTACTATTCATTTTGAATGGATTGACATCCCCTTTGCTTAAAAAGAGAAATTGTCATGAGAAACTACTCTCGAGCATCAATATATTTGTGTCACCACTTTTCGAATTGTTGGTGAAGGACAAGATATGTACATCAAGACTCTACGTTCATCTGTTTTTCGAGTAGCCATTGACAGCCGTGGAAAATTTGATATTGATTTCAGCTTCACACCGTATGCTCCTTCACTCTTGTTTTCCTTAAGACCCCTGAAATCTTAATATATTGGGATTATTTCTGCAGATAACTCATTTGTATCGTATTTTATTTATATGATTCAGAAATTGTAGTGAGGTTGAACCAGAAGAAGAAGTGTACTGTGTGACTGCATTTGCTAAAAGTGAAAGCACGTGTGCTTCTGAAGATGAAGACTTCTTTTCCTTCCGAACTGGAACTGTCAAGCTGGGATTGAAATGGAATTGAACCAGTAGAAGAAGAGTCCTATGACCTTTCAATCGTTCAGTAAGTTGCTTAATCTCATGATTGTCATTATATATAGTGTTTTGATTTTAGGGTTTTGGTTAATCTATTTTCTTTATGCTTAAGTTTGTTCTTTTCAATTGGTGCGGTAGAATGTTTGTGAAACTCCTTCATGAGTTTTAGTCACTTTATAGTCTGAATATACAACTAGTGTCTGGCTATTTTTGTATGAGTTGTTGAACTTCTATCCTATGAATTAATAATTTGTTACTTCAATCTGTGTGAACGTTTACCCATAGAAGAACCCTCACCAACAGAAGGAAACTACGGCAGAATGTTCTATACACTACTACAAAAGAGGCCTATGGGGACACATATATGGGGACACTTGTTGTATGTGTGCCTATTGCATGATGAAAAGGGACACATATCCATATGTATGCCCATTACATGAGTAAGGCACATATCATGTGTGCCCATAAAGAAAATGCAAGAAGGAACTCATTAAAGGATAATATTTTATTATAAATAATTAATTTTTCAGTAAGAAGATAATAAAAAAACAATTTTATACTTGCAAATACGTATTTTCCATCTCACTATCTCTCTCCCATCGTCAACAACCAGGGGAAATCCTTTCCCATCACTACTGTAGCTTGTTTTTCTCTCTCGGCTCTCTAGAGAGAGAAAGTAGATCTAAAATCAATTCATCCCCTCCCCCTTCTCCGACTTCCCGATCTAGATCATTCCGGCCTCCCCCTTTTCATGTCGCAAACTTTCAAAAGGAGGGTTGGCAGCTGGCGGAGCAATTGGAAGCGTTGTTAGGAATCTCAGTTGTCTTTTGTGTTCTCTCTACATCCCAGTTCTCTCTCTTACTCGTCCTGTTCATCTCCCCACCATCTGAACCGCTGCACCACCAACCTTCTCCGATTGCCGGCGACCGCCAACGATTACTGGTGATCACCATCTATCTCCAGTGACCACCATCGATAATCGGTGACCACCGATGCATTACCCCTCCTCAATCGATCGTCCAATTTCAATCCGTCAGGTCCCCAATCTGACAATCTGTGCTTAGGCACCGAATCAGAACCTGAAAAAGAAAAAGAATCACCCAAACACTCAGATCGTTTTGAGGTTATTCACAGTCCAAGTTTTGAGGTATTTTTTCTTTTATTTTCTTTGCTGCATTTTGTGGATGGATGTGAGATCTTCTTCGAAACAAAGCGTCAATTCGATCTGAATTGAATCCTATGTTTGAAGGTGCTTCCTGAGGCCATCGGAATCGTTCAGCCAAACTAAGGATGTGAATTGATTGAGATTGAGGACCCGAAAAGATGACCCGCCTATTTCATTTCTTTCGAATTTCCTCTCTTTCCCTATATTCCACACCAACTTAGCCTCCGCCTAGAGAGAGGAAGCTTCCACCTTTCAAATCAAACTCGGAGAAATCAAGGTATATATCAGTTGCTATGGTTAAAGTTTCAATCTATTTACTGGTCCGTGAATTTTGGTGTTTGGGTATGGTCAATTCGCTAATTTCTATCATTCTGTCACTGTATCTTATGTTTATTTGAACTGGGAGAATGCATTCAAGGAGAAAAATGTCAACTCTTTGTCTCTGTTTAATCAGAATGGTAAAATTTAGAGCTAAATGCATTTTAACTTGCTGAGACTTTGGAACATTGATTCTTAGTTTTGTTGAACTCAAAGTTGTGGGTATGTAAAGTGTAGATATATGCTTTCTACTCTGTGTTTAATGTATTCTGTAAGTAGTGAATTATATGAATTAGCAAAAAAATATTTTGGTTTTTTGTTAGTTGTTGTTTAAAGGTCTAGGTTATAGTTCAAGAGGCTGATCCTTACTGGTTTTGAAAAAATGCTTTAAAATAACTTCATTAACCTTGTGAGTAACTAGCACTTTTATTGCAATACGCCTCTATCCTGGTGTGACCTTGATTTCGTAGGACATATTTTTTTGCTATACATTCTATCTTTGTTTTCATTGTGGAGGTCCTGCAGAAAAATAGCTTGACGCAGGAAATTGGTAAATATTCCCTGAGATTATGAGTTTGCTTGGTTTGAGCATGGAAATGTCAGACTCTAAGTTCAAGAATGTAACTTTTCTATGATTTCAGGATGACAAAATAAAGAAATTGAAGAGGACGAGACGTTTTGGATTATGAGGTTAATTGATCAGCTTGATAGGTGACTAGAGCTAGCTAGCGAGAAGTATCCCACAAGCCATTATACTCTAGTAAAATATGATCCTGCATTCATAATGCATTTGCTTCAAAGTGTGTAAGATATGATACTCTAGTAAACTGGAGTTAAAGCCTTTATAGTCTAGCATGCTATTCTAAAAGTACATTTGCTTTAAATTTTGATTGCAGATCAGACTCAGCCGCCATTCTTCAACTGCGTTACTGATTTTGTTTCAGGTTTTCTCATTTAGAGGAATAAGAAACGTCTTTTTCTTTGTTCCTTCTATTTGTTCAGTTTATTTGGTTGCATTTTTTTATTTACTTTGATGTTCAATTTATGTGTTCCATATTGATTTTGAATATCCTTTTGGACTTATTTTGGCACAATTTCTCATCCATATTTTAAAAGTGAAAGTAAGTATAAAGCATTAAGTTTCACTATACACAAGCAAGTCCAGCTTTTATTTGATTGGATGGGACTTGCACGACTTTGGGGTGGTTCAATGCCAATTATTCAGCATGCTTTGCAGGCAGTTAAGGTAATTAAATAAAAGTCGCTTATGAAGCATTCTATTATTTGAAACTCTTATTAACTGGATGTTTTTTGAAGTGTAGGAAGGTGGTAAGCATGTATCATTTATAGACAATTATGAAAACAAGTATCAAGATGCAGAGCATAAGTGGGTAAGTGAGGTTAAACGAGTGAGACATGTAAGTTTTCGATCAATATCTTTGTTCAAATACATATAAGCAAGGAACATATATAAGAAACTACACGAACAGTGTCATTCTTTTTCTTAATCTTGCCAATCAAATTGAATGAATACTTTTTATGTTTGAGATCTGTTGTTTAATACTGCTAACGTGTGCTTGTGGTTTCTCTGTCTTACTTATTCAGGGGCTTGCTTGAGAGCTGGGGAATTTTCTTCTTGGAATACACAGTTATTACACTGTCAGGTTTTCCCTCCTTCTCTATAAGAAAGCTTCGACTTTGTAGTGTGTAAGATATGATGCATATATGTATATAGTTGAAGATCGAAACAGAGAAACTTAAAGTATTGCTGGTTTTAGATAACATGAGACTTGTTTTGGATCGATCTTTGATTTGGATGTCTTTGATTATTGATTTGTCAGCATACTTAAAGATCACAAGTTGGTAGATTTGGCCAAATGACATATGATGATCAGCTGACTTCTCCAATAATACCAAGTCTCCAAATGACATGATGATCAGCTTTCGTAGAAGTAATTCCTCAAAAGTAAAGCTACAGATATTAATTACTGGAAGGAGGTAAATTTTCCCAGCAGCCTAGCTCTTAGAGGATACTACAGGACTGAAATTGTATGTTAGATACATGAAGCTTTTATTAGTCCAAGGTGAATGGGGCTTAGGCATGCCAGGCCAGACGTTTAAACTCGTTGTTTAAAGGAGAAAA